>NW_015557159.1:129153-135253 GCF_001515605.1 Sinocyclocheilus anshuiensis
TTTGCGCTCAAGACTACGAGTTTCTTTCTTGAGAGAATGGGTATTACTGTTGTACCATGGCACAGTATGATATTACTGCGATATTACTGTTACTTATGATTAGCTTGTAGCAAGTTTGAAAGCAAGTTAGCTTCACAACACTGTATACTGATTATAAATTATATTTTTAAACTGATTATAAGTTATATAGTAATATTTAAAAAAAAATATTGTCCCCTTAAATACCTTCACAGTTTAGCTATTTTTTTGTTAGCAGCTTGTATAGCTACAAGCTAGTCTGGCTTTTAATTTATGATTAGCTTGTAGCTAGTTTGATAGTAGCTTCACAACTCTATATATAAACTAGGGCTGCACGATAAATCGCATGCGATATTTAACGCGCATCTTGTCAGTAAAGCCATTCTGTAATACCGGCTTTACTGACAAGATGCGCGTTAAATATCGCATGCGATTTATCGTGCAGCCCTAATATAAACTGAACATAGTTATACAGTATTTTTAAAACATATTGCCCCCTTAAAAAGCTCAGTTTAGCTAATTTTATCAACTTTTATAGCTACAAGTTAGTATAGCTTTTAATTTACCTTGAAAGTAAGATTAGCTTGTAGCTAGTTTGAAAGTAGCTTCACAACACTGCATATAAACTGATTATAAGTAAAAAAAGATATGGTCTCCTTAAATACCTTCGCCGTTTAGCTACTCTTTGTTAGCAGCTTGTAGTATGGCTACAAGCAAGTGTAGCTTTCATTTAGCTTAGCCTGACCGTCTCATTCATATTTGTGACCCTGGACACAAAACCAGTCATAAGGGTAAATTTTTTGAAATTGAGATTTACACATCATCTGAAAGCTGAATAAATAAGCTTTCCATTGATGTATGGTTTGTGAGGATAGGACAATATTTGGCCGAGATACAACTATTTGAAGAAATCTAAATATTGAGAAAATCGCCTTTAAAGTTGTCCAAATAAAGTCCTTAGCTATACATATTACTAATGAAATACATTTTTGATATATTTACGGTAGGAAATTTACAAAATATCTTCATGGAACATGATCTTTACTTAATATCCTAATGATTTTTGGCATAAAAGAAAAATCGATAATTTTGACCCATACAATGTATTTTTGGCTATTGCTTCAAATATACCCCAGCGACTTAAGACTGGTTTTGTGATCCAGGGTCACATTTAAGTCAGTTAGCAAATGTTCTTATCCAGAACGACTTACAGAAGTCTTTAGATCTGCATATTCAGCTAAATACAACCCTCTGATCGCACACAGTCTTTCCTCTTAAGTCAAGCTAAATGTTATCTCTCATCGCTAGCAGCTACACCATTGATTCAGCTGTAACGGTTGTAAACAGTGCTTACGGAGGTCAGGCAGAGTTGATCGCTGCTTTCCACCATTCAAACTCTCTTTGTTTCTTCATTCTCAGGCCTTTTCCCGCCCAGCAGTGGTCGTGCGTACATTAATGGTTACGACATATGTCAGGATATGGCTCTGATCCGCCGCAGCCTGGGCCTGTGTCCGCAGCATGACGTGCTCTTCGACAACCTCAACGTCCGAGAGCACCTGCTCTTCTACACACAGGTAGACGCAGATCGAGGAAGTCTATAAAATACCCAGCTCTGTGATTGTAAATGGTATCCGTTTTTTTCTGATTAAATGTCCTACATGTGCTTTTTTTGAAAATGTATTGTAATTGTAATAGAGCACAACAGTCCCCGCCCACATTATTCACGACTGTGGTTCTGAAAGTATTTTTCCATGCATTTTTTACCATAGTAATTTCTTAAAAAAAAAAAAAAAAAAAAACCTTCATTAACACTAAAGAGTTAAAAGTCGTCAACCAAACCAACCAGCTACCAGTGTTATTTTAGTATCACTGAGATACTTTTACACTATTATACTATTTTTTCTGTCTATACGTCTACTTCGTTTATATAAATTTTTATTTCAGTTTTAGTTTGTTATTTTAGTACATTAAGTTAAGCTAAATGAAAATGAGAAATGTTGATTTGGCAACTCGTGAAAGAAAATAAATGTAAGTTTTTTTTAATATAATTTTATTTGATTTCAAATAAAGTTTTTTATGGTTTTGTTAAAGTTTAATTTTTGTAAACTTTCTTGTGTTTTGTTATTTTTATTAGTTTTTTCTATGTATGTCTATATGGTTTTTATTCATGTCAGTTTTAATTTGTTAAGTTATTTTAGTATGTCAAGTTAAACTAAAATAAGAAATGCTGCCTTGTAAAGTAGTTGAAAAAATAAGTTTACATATTTTTTTTTTAATATAGACAATTTATTTTATTTCAGTCAAAGTTTATTGTATTTGAAGTAACAAAAGATTTTTTTAATGGTTTAGTTTAAGTTAACTATGGGCTATGAGGTAAAGCAAAATGTTACAAACTTTGATTTGAAGCAAAAAGCTATTTGAAAATTAGGCAAAAAGACAAAAGTACTTAGCGGCTTTAATGAGGGAAAGAACTACAATCCCATGAAGCACTGCAAATGACATAGTCAAATCTAATATATATATATATATATATATTGTTAGATCATGCTTCCACGTCAGAAATATCAGATCCAGCCCTGGACTCCAGATCCTGTCAGAAAAGATCTGTTTGTCTGGTAACAGAACAACTAGTCAGCAAAATTATCTAATACCCAAAACCTGTTAACGGCAAGTCCTGTCTGGTCCCCAAAACCCTATTAACAGTCAAACACATTATCCTGAATGTGTGGAAACAACGTGGATGTACTGAAAAGTGTCTGTGCATAAATACAATGTATGATCTGTGCGTCAAGAGCGCACATACACGGTTTGTTTGTGCATCAATATATCAGACTCACGCGTGCTTTTACTGTACGACTCCTGTCACTGAAATCGTCTTTACCTTGATTGCAATCCTCATCCATCAAAATCTTTATCCAGCTGAGCAATGTAGTTTGCTTATCATGCGGTGTGATGTTTAAACATTCTGTTCAGTCTGCATTTCACACAGCGCGACGTGTGAGTGAGCTCTCACACTCTTCAGAAACAATCACAGAATATGACAGAGCTCGGCAGAGTTTTAAAGTGACACACACTGGAATGAATAACTCACTGAAAATGCTGCCGGAGTCTCTATTCTCTCTGCCATCTAGGGCTGCCCTCGACTAAAGATTTGTCTGGTCGACTAGTACTCGTTCATTTTAAGCATTAGTCGACTAATCGCATGTTTATTAATAAACCATTTAAATTATGCTAATGAGCCTTTAATTGCCTACATAGCCTAATAAGCGCTCAAGCGCACACATAAAGCTTGCCATAGCGCACCGGCAGAAGTAATGATTATGAATGTGACAGGGAAAAAAGTCAGATTAAACTGCATTAACATTTTAATAATCTATTGATAAACTTGTGATTTCGGTTTAAGAGATTAATTCGGCGACACTGACTCGTCATCTCCACAGTAGTGGATGTGCCTGCATGCAAGTTTCATACGATTACATAATCTGAGAATATTATTTTTTTTCACATTTGATTTGTTTAATTTGAAAGTAGACATTTCACTCTCTATAGATATATTTTTCATGTCTGTAAGGCAAGTATACACTGAGTTTTTTGGTGTGATTTGCTTGTTGCGGTTCTCTAATTGGTGGAGATTTCTCTGCAGAATCATGGGTAATGTCGTTTATCACCAGGAATTTCAATGTTAAACACGATTTGAAAAAAAAGGTGAAATGTGGCCCAATGGCTTCAACAACAGCATATACCTTCGATGAGCAGCCTCGCAGCTCACAGAATGTCTGTCTTTAAAGGTTTACAAGTTATCGTTAGAAATCTGTTGCCCTGTGGAGAAAATTAATGGCATTTTTGCTTATGAAACCGACTGTTGCACTGTATTCAGCTTTGGAATGGATCTTTACAAATCTTGTTTCTTCTCTTCAGCTGAAGGGTTATCCTTGCGAAAAGATCCCTGATGAGGTGGACCGCATCCTTCGGATCCTGAATTTGGAGGATAAGCACCATGCACGATCCAAAACCCTCTCTGGTGGGATGAAAAGAAAGCTTTCCATCGGCATTGCTTTAATTGGAAACTCAAAGGTCAGGCAACACTTTGTATTTCACGGTACAGCGTACCGTATGTTTAGCAGATGTTTTTATGTTGAATTCTATTTTCATTTTGGTCCAGGTTAGTTTGTGCTAGTTAGCATGGCTATACTGGTTGTATCAGTGAGATAAAGAATTGTAAACTGGTTTTCCATAAAGGTTTCCCATTAGCGTTAGCCACTCTAGTGCTAACACAGCCCATGTGGCTTTGTTTATTTCCCTGTAGGTGGTGATGTTGGATGAGCCCACCTCAGGAATGGACCCCTCAGCCCGCCGGGCCATCTGGGACCTGCTGCAGGGCGAGAAGCGCGGCCGCACCATCCTGCTGACCACGCACTTCATGGACGAGGCCGACCTGCTGGGAGATCGGATCGCCATCATGGCTAGCGGAGAGCTACAATGCTGCGGCTCGCCGCTCTTCCTCAAGAATAAATACGGTGAGACCGCCTCAAGATCATGAGAGGAGCAGAAAGATTATATTTTAAAGTGAATGATGTGGATGAGCGCAAGTTTTAGCCGACTTGTTTCATATTATTTATTCATGTTTTGAATTGTTTTTATTTTTATATTAGAACTGTAATATTTTATATTCAAATTTTATATATTTTTTGTACTTTTGTTAATTGATTTTGTCATTTTTATTAGTTTTTTTTATGTTTCTCTGTAGCTTAAATGTATTTTTATTTCCATTTTATTATTAGTAATTTCAGCACCTCAACTTATTTCAGTTGCCAAGGCAATATTTCTATTATTTTATTTGTTTATTTTTTACTTTAAGCTTTAGTTTTTCATCTCAGTATTTATTGATTATATTTATTATTAATTTAGTTTATTTCTGATATATTTCATTTAACATAATTCAGTTTTATATACATACATTTTATGCACACACACACACACACACACACATGCATATACATAAAATGTATATTATATTATATATAAATTTTGTCTTCTATTATATTATAATTTTTTTTTTTTTTTTTTGCAGAAAGTAGTAAAGAGTGCTAAAAGTAGTGTTTTGCTCCAGTAAGGACATATCTCACTAAAAAAATATTTATCTAATTTAATCTTGTATTTCTACAGGTGCTGGTTACCACATGGTTATAGTAAAAGATGCGTTTTGTAATGTGTCAGAGATCACCCGTCTAGTGCACATGTATGTTCCCGATGCCACTCTAGAGAGCAGTGCAGGCGCTGAACTCTCGTACATACTGCCCAAAGAGAGCACCAGCCGGTAAGACAACACTAACTATACATGTCTACTGAATACTGCATAGTATTTTTAAAATAGTGAAACCATATGAGTTATGCGATGCATTTCAGACAGTTGTAAGCAACATTATCACTTTACCTGATTATGTTGCATGTTTAATGAGTGGCATATTGTTATTATTTCAGACATAAAGAGACATTTTCCATTTTTAATCCAGTTTTGTGTCTGATTGAATAATGAGTCAAATCAGGTACACTGCATTGTGGGATATGATATATTTCAAGCAATGTACTCTGGTTGCATGCAACACATTTTGGCAAAAGTAGTTATTCAGTGCCTGTAGGTGTTTGTATACTGTGAACAGTGCCGCCCGCATACTACAAAAACATCTGATTTGAAGAGGTTACATATTAGACGTGGTTAACAGGAATGCAAACATCAAGGTATCATCGTCATTGCCTTTAATCAATATCCTTGATTGAACAAACTCTTACAAGAGACAATGAATTAGGAAAAAATGGTTTGATGTATCCAGAGTAATGAAACGCATGAGACTTTAGTCTTGGTTCTTGTTAGCTGGCGTAGCAACAGATGGACTAAATTTACCCATTGATCTGTTTTTTAGTGAAGGTCTCGAAACAACAGTCTGCTCTGTTCATCAGACACGTGTGTTTCTCATCTCCAACTCTCTAAACCAGTGTTTCCCAACCGGGGTGCCGTCGGTCGAGAGCAGGGGTGCCGTGTAAAAAAATCATTTTTTTATATTTTTAAATTGCTAAAATGTTA
>NW_015557159.1:135437-139304 GCF_001515605.1 Sinocyclocheilus anshuiensis
TTTTGTAGGGTGCCACAAGTTTGTTAAAATTTCCAAAGGGTGCCGCGACTGAAAAAAGGTTGGGAAACACTGCTCTAAACCACCGTCAGTGAGAGACAAACATCCTAAAAGCATTCTTAAAAGAAATGGTTCATCTCAAAAGTAAAATCATATTATTTTTAATTATGCATATGTTCCTCAAAGTTTACAAAATATTTGAATGGAATTAGGGTTGTTTACTAGAACAAAAACTATATACAAATTTGCTGAAATAAAATAAACATTAACTGAAATAAAATATATATAATATATAAAATATATGTAATAAAACATATATAATAAAAATGTAAGCTTATTTTATTTAAAAATATTAACAAAAACTGTAACAGTATCATTGATACAAAAATAACATTGCATTGAATTCAAAAGTGTTTTATAAAGTGTCAAGCTCCAAAAAAGGACAAAATGTACCATAAACATATCATAAAAAAGGTTTACAACACTATCAACTATTTTACAATACTATCACAGACTTCTAATATAGCTTATTAATAATACACAGTGGAGATCAAAATGAGAGAACAACCTACAATTTCCTAAATTTCAAGGCCACTGCTTAATCCTATTTGAAGTTATTCTAACAGGAGTAGAAGGACAGTTTTTTAAGCATATTTCATAAATTAATTGTATTCTGAAGCATAGTATAAAAACTTAAATTAGATATTTGAAAAAGAACTCTGATCAAAATTAGAGAACACTTATAGATGCCTCCAAGTTATTGGCGTTAATCAGGCACCTGGTGCTAATTTCATTAATTATATGACAAACCCTAATTAACTGGAAACATTCCTCTAATTTGGATGGCGGGCCGCTCTAAAGTGACTGAAAGTCTGTGACAGGAGGTGGTCCAGATGAAGGCCAAAGAGAGTGACACTTTCAGCCACTGCAAGAGAAGCTGGTCGTTCCAAATCTGAGATTTCTCAAATATTGCAGCTTTACAATGACACCAATTAATTCAAGTCCCCCAAAAAGGATGTGGAATTGCTCACCAGTTGAACACTGAACAGGGTAAAGATCTGTTTAAGAGAAGTCGGACTGAAAGCGCAGTCTGCAGCGACCAAGCCTCTCATCAGCAGAAAGAATCAAAAGGCTAGACTCACCTTTGCTGAGGAGCATGTTGTGTGGAGAGAGGAGAACTGGTAAAAAGTTCACTTTAGTGATGAGAGCAAGTTTATTTTATTTGGGTCAGATGGGAAACGGTGTCAAACTGAGGAAAGACTGAAGCTCAAGTGTGTAAAGAAGTCAGTGAAAAGGTGGAGGAGGAAGTGTCATGGTTTGGGGGATGTTTTCTGCAGAAGGAGTTGGGCCTCTTATACAGATACATGGCAGGGTTAATGCAAATGTTTATCGGAACCTCCTTCAACAACATGCAGTACCTTCCCTGCAAGCAGCTCACAATCAGCCTGCAATTTTCATGCAAGGCAAAACTCCCGTCACACAGCAGAACGGGTAAAGCAGTTCCTTGAAGCGGAAAACATTGAAATAATGAAATGGCCGGCCCAGAGTCCTGATCTAAACCCAACTGAAAATCTCTGGAAAATCCTTGGCGACAAAGTTATGGCTAAGAAACCCACTATAGTCACCGAACTGTGGAAGAGACAAGAAGAAGTGAGGATGAAGCGATGAAGATTAACAATATTTCAGAAAAAATCAAGTATTTATAGATTGTTCTCTAATTTTGATCTCCACTGTACTTCATACAAGTTTTGAGTGACATTAGAATAAGTTTTGTTTTTGATTTTTTGTTGAACTGTTAAAAATGACAAAGAATAAACATGGATGGATTTGTCAGAAGTGATTTCTTTTCATGCTCAGTAGTTGGAGCAGGTATTGATTTTCATGCGTGTTCAGGTTTGAGTTTGTACTGTTCTCTGCAGGTTTGAGCTGCTGTTTGCTGAGCTGGAGATGAATCGAGACGAGTTGGGCATCGCCAGCTACGGGGCGTCTGTTACCACCATGGAGGAGGTTTTTCTCAGGTATTTGCGCACAAGACCACAAATAATCAAGAATCTCTAATGATATTGTGGGCTGATTTTCCCACCAGGTCCCACAGAGTTTTATTTTTTTCCTAGCTGTATTATTAATACTATTACTATACTATTATACTATACTATAATAGTATTTAATAACTATTTTATTTTATTAAATTTTTTATTTTTAAATTTTCATTTAAATTTTAGTGTAAATTAAATTATTTAGTGTATTATTAAATATTTAGTAATTTTGTTGTGGCTTTATCATTTTTAGTATTTTTAAAGCTATATTTCTATATAGCTTACATTTATTTATTTTTTTATTTAATTTTAGTGATTTTGTCACTTCAACTTCAACTTATTTCAGTTAGTTGCCAAGGCATCTCTAATTCTCTAAGTTTTTCATCAAATTTAAATTTTTAATTTCAGTGTTATTTCATTTGGCAAAAATTATTTTTAATAGTTTTAGTTTTAATTACCAATAACAACACTGTCTCGCTCTCCTTTTAAATCTCATAATCACTCCAAAGTTGTGTATTCTTTTCAATAATGTCACAAACAAAGGGAAATGCATTAATATTAGCATAAATTAAGTCACGCAGCACAGATGATGGCTTTTCATGTTTACATATCAATACCTATAAACTACATTAGCATGTTTGCTGAAATGTAAAAAGCTTGAAATTTAAGTGAAAATGTGTTGCTAGAAAAAATGTAATTTTGTAAACCGTATGTTCCCTGAGAAAGACCACACCTAAAATCACGCTACAGATTTTAAATGCTCTTTCAGAGCTTCCCAGTTCGCCTGGGAGCACTTTAGTGACTCAGAAGAACCGATTCGTTAAAAAAAAGGACTTCTCAACCCTACAGGGAACTGAGAAGTATGATTTTGCAGGACTAAATGACAGATCTCTGCTCTGAAAACACACCCTGCAGAAACGTGCTCAGTTCTCTAGTGTCATTCACAAGAGCATGCTTAACCACTGCTCCTTTTTTCATCTCCAAAACATTTTTGCTAATGGTTTTGGGGAGCTCAAGTGCAGTCTTAAGTCTTCTGTCCTACTTTAAATGGCCATGAGCTGTAGGACGGGGCGCAGATTGACAGCTTCAGTGCTGCTATCCCTCCTTCAGCGTCATTTCTCTGAACCCTTCTACATTTTACACGCCCAGCTGTGTCCCAGTAACGGCCACTTGCTTTCATGCAGATCCTCATGTATGTGTCATCTTTTATGTAACTCATGCTCTCAGGGTCGGGAAGCTCGTGGACTCCAGTCTGGATATTCAGGCCATCCAGCTTCCTGCTCTGCAGTACCAGCATGAACGGCGGTCACATGACTGGACCATGGATGACTCCAGCAGCATCAGTGGCATGACAGACGTGACGGATTTCACGGACAGCGGCACTATGATCTCAGAGGACGGCTCCAACATCAAACTCAACACTGGGGTCAGTGACTTCAGCGCTTCTCACGGAAAACTTAATGTGCTTTCAGAAATGAGGTGCTATTAAGTAGTCGAACTAAAACAGCTGAAGAAAACCCCTACTGTACTGACTGAGATTGAAAGATTCAGAATATTATAGAGGCTTGTGGACTCTTTTGACTTGGCATCCTGACAACGACTTATATAGACAAGCACTATTCACATGGTCATAAATATTATCATGTATATTTAGTATATTATTTCTCTAGCACCTCTAAATGCCACTGTAAGTTTTCCTGTATGTAAGAATGTCAAAATAGGGCTTGATTTAATTTTCAACTTGTTGAAAATTACCTTCATAAAATGTTGTTCATCCATCTCACTAGGTCAAATTAAATGTTAATAGTGAATGTTTCATATATATATATATATA
>NW_015557159.1:140412-148684 GCF_001515605.1 Sinocyclocheilus anshuiensis
TTTTATTTTTAATTTTTATCTTTTTTTTTTTGAAAGTCTAATGCTCACCAAGGCTGCATTTATTTGATAAAAAATACAGTAAAAACAGTAATATTGTGAAATATTATTACAATTAAAATAACTGTTTACTATTTGAATATATTGTCAAATGTAATTTATTCCTGTGATCAAAACTGAATTTTCAGCATCATTACTCCAGTCTTCAGTGTCACATGATCCTTCAGAAACCATTCTAATATGCTGATTTGCTGCTCAAGAAACATTTCTGATTATTATCAATGTTGAAAGCAGTTGTGCTGCTTCGTATTTTTGTGGAAACCGTGATACATTCATTTTTTTGAGGATTCTTTTAATAGAAAACTCCAAAAAACAGCATTTATTTGAAACAGAAATAAATGATGTATTTGACATTTTTTTAGATAGATTATTTGTTTTTATCCTTCATTACTTTCTGCATGTGTTTATCCTCAGGCCAGGCTCTATATGCAGCAGTTCTACGCTATGTTCCTGAAGAGGGCGCTCTACAGCTGGCGCAACTGGAAAGTGATGGTGGCTCAGTTTCTGGTGCCGCTCATTTTCACTGTGTTGGCCCTCGTAGTAGCCCGCGCCCTCCCTGGAAGCCAAATCACGCCCCAGCTACGTCTGGCGCTAAAACAATATGGCCCTACTCACGTACCCGTGGCTGTAGACGTCAGTGCTGGGCCGCTGGCTACAGCTCTGGCTGAGATCTATGCTGCACAGCTGCCTTCCCAGAATGCCATTCCTGCCACTAATATAACAGGTAAGAAATAACCGAATGAATAAATAAACGGAAGCTGCCTCAGCAACATCCTAACCTGTCGTTTTTCCTATCAGATTTGTCGGAGTACGTGCTATATAATGCCATGAGGGAGGGCGGGGCTTTCAATGAGCACTGCGTGGTGGGCGCGACTTTCAGGGGCCGATCCAGGAAGAACACGGAGGTCATCGGCTACTTCAACAACCAGGGCTATCACACCCCCGCTACGGCACTCATGCTGGTTGACAACGCTCTCTACAAGCTACTGGCCGGACCCGACGCCTCCATCCAGACTGGAAATTACCCCATGCCCCGCAACATGTCTGAGACGGCCCAGAGCCAGCTTTCTGAGTACGTATCCTCTTTGGGAGTATTTAGTGGCGCTTGACAAGTAGGGCCTATGAAATTTGATTGAATGTTTTCCAAAATTCTGTGTTTTCATTTTAAGATAAGACACTACAGGCAAAACCTTTGCTTTTTTCAGGCACTGGTCAATTTTGTGATTTTGAGCTATTTTGCCTCCTAAACATGCCATACTAGTGGAAAGAAAACATCAAGTGTTTATTTTTTATTACATTTCATCTGTTTGCATCTGTACATTTTATTTACAATACATATCTCTACTTCAGAGGACTTAAATACACTAAATCTATATTTATCTTTCTATATTTAGAAGGTTTTTACAGATGGGTTTGTTAATGTCATTTGATAGTTTTTTTTCTGATTTATTGAGTAAAAACTTTTAACTCTAATGTAACAACAAAACAAGATAAAAAAACATTTATTTATTTACTATATTTATTTTCAGAAATTCTTTTAAAATTTTCCTAGATTGTTTATTTATGGTTTAATACAAATTTATTATAAAAATGGTGGTAATCTAATTAATTCATAAAACTTAAACTTTTTTTTTTTAGATTTATTTTTAGCATTAGCATGATAGGACAATATGATGACAGGAAGCAAAGTGGGAGAGAGAGAGGGGGGCGGGATCAGGAAAGTTTCTCGATGGTGCTAAATGTCAATATAAAACTAGAACAATTGAATTAATCTTTTAAAATGTAATCAAATTAACATTTTATGAACTGTTTTATTTTTGGCAAAGTGCTGCACAACAGAGGTTTACTGTTTAAATTAAAATATGGGCAAAAACAATGTGATATTGTATGTTATTCCTTAATGTTTTAATATATTGTTTTGAGAAGTAAACATTTTCTGTCATAGTTTCTTTAAGTTAAACTGAACTTTTATTTTGACAGGTTGTAGTGAAGACCTTTGAGTTTCTGTGTGTCTGACGAAAATCATCAAAAATCATAGCCTAAGGCAGGGGCTCTCAAACCTATCCATGTAGTAACCCCAGCACTGCACATTTTGTATGTCTCCCTATATCTGACACACCCACTTCAGGTCTTGCAGTCTCCACTAATGAGCTGATGAGTTGAATCAGGTGTGACAGATGAGGGAGACATACAAAATGTGCAGGGCTGGGGGTACTCCAGGACAGGTTTGAGAACCACTGGCCTAAGGTATCAGAACAAACCAAGAACCCTAAGTGAAGTTCACTTGAGACACCTAGTCGTTTAGATGGTCTTTCATCCTCATTTTTGTCTCTGCAGGGGTCAGACAGGCTTCGCCATCGCTATAAACCTCATGTACGGCATGGCATCATTAGCCAGCACCTTCGCCCTGCTCCTCGTCTCTGAGCGGTCGGTGAAGTCCAAACATGTGCAGCAGGTCAGCGGTGTCTACCTGTCCAACTTCTGGTTCTCTGCCCTGCTGTGGGACCTCATCAACTTCCTGTTGCCCTGCCTGCTCATGCTGGTCAGTATGAATGTACTGTCTAGGTTCTGTAAGTGGTTCTTAATCTGGAGGCAAGGGTGCTGCAAAATGCCTTAAAATTAGTGCTGTCAAACGATTAATCGCGATTAATCGCATTCCAAAATAAAAGTTTTTGTTTACATAATATACATTGAACAAAATTATAAACGCAACACTTTTGTTTTTGCCCCCATTTTCTTTGAGTTCAGCTCATGAAAAATGGGGGCAAAAACAAAAGTGACGCGTTTATAATTTTGTTCCGTGTATGTGTGTGTACTGTGTATATTTATTATTTATATATAAAAGCACACACAAACAGTATATGTTTTGAAAATATTGACATGTATTTACATGTACATATTTATATTCACATAATTTATATTATATAAAAATATATTTATTATATAAACGTAACATATTTTTCTTAAATATATACATGCATGTGTTTGTATTTATTTGTACATAATAAATATACACAGTACACACGCATATATTATGTTCAGTGTTGGGGAAAGTTACTTTTAAAAGTAATGCATTACAATATTGATTGACGGGAGCGGGCGGTCTAACAATATCCCATTCCCGACGTCCATTCAGAACAGCATATCTGCGATTTATTCTTATTGACCACCGGTACAGCCTGCACTCGGACTGTTATGCACGTGCTGTGCGCATGCCTTCTGCATCACGCGTTTTATTTGCGGAGTTTGTGTGCAGCATGTGCATAACGATGCTCAGAGCAGGCTGTACCGGTGGTAGCCTAAATATACGGCCATCAAACAGAACAGGCAGGTTGTCGATGAGTTAAACTGAACTTTTATTTTGACAGGTTGTAGTGAAGACCCTTGAGTTTCTGTGTGTCTGACGAAAATCATCAAAAATCATAGCCTAAGGCAGGGGTTCTCAAACCTCTCCATGAAGTACCCCCAGCACTGCACATTTTGTATGTCTCCCTATATCTGACACACCCACTTCAGGTCTTGCAGTCTCCACTAATGAGCTGATGAGTTGAATCAGGTGTGACAGATGAAGGAAACATACAAAATGTGCAGGGCTGGGGGTACTCCAGGACAGGTTCTGACTGAGCAGAATAAGGATGGAGCAAAGTGTGGATGCGCTGTCCTTGAAGGACGTTCAACTCGGTTTTGTTTATATTTTTCTTAGCCTATAATTTTAAATGACAGATATTGTATTTATTTATTTTTCTCTGCGACACTTATACTGTGTTAACAGAAAAATGTCAAACGAATTTTGTATTTTGACAAGACGAATAAAAATAGCTAATAGGCTATTTTTGTACAACCTACATTTTTTTTCTCTCTGCGACACTTTTTCCTATTGTGTTGTAAATGTTATATGAATTGTATCCTGACAAGACAAATAAAAATAAGAAATACAATTTTTATTTTCTCTGACACTTTTTTTTTTTCTACTGTGTTGCATAAAATATTAAACAAATTTTGTGTCTTAAGATAATTCATATAAATTCAAGTCAAAGTCAATAAATTCAAGACTTGACAAGACGAATAAAATAACATACAATTTTGTGCAGACTACACTTTTATTTGTCAGCCGAATATATAGCGGGAGGGGGTGGGTGCGGAATAGAACCTTGCGGGAGCGGGACTAAAAAAAGACCTCTACCCAGGGGGTACGCCGCTGTAAAAAATTTGAGAACCACTGCTTTAAAATAATACAAAGTATGCTTTGAAATAAGCTAAAACTCAAGATGTACAGTGATTTAAATTAATTCCCTCGACACCTGGCATTTGGAAAACCTGGATATATGAGGCTGAGAGTGAATATATAGCGGGAGGGGGTGGGTGCGGAATAGAACCTTGCGGGAGCGGGACTAAAAAAAGACCTCTACCCCAGGGGGTACGCCGCTGTAAAAAATTTGAGAACCACTGCTTTAAAATAATACAAAGTATGCTTTGAAATAAGCTAAAACTCAAGATGTACAGTGATTTAAATTAATTCCCTCGACACCTGGCATTTGGAAAACCTGGATATATGAGGCTGATTTGTTATTTCTAGGTGGTCTTCCAGGTGTTTTCAGTGAAAGCATTTGTGGCTGAAAACCACCTGGTGGATGTTCTGCTGTTGCTGCTTCTGTATGGCTGGGCGGTGATTCCCCTCATGTACCTGCTCAGCTTCATGTTCTCCTCGGCCGCCACCGCTTACACGCGCCTCACTATCTTCAACATCCTCAGCGGCACAGCCACCTTCCTCGCGGTCACCATCATGACCATACCTGGTGAGACACGCACGTCCGCACTTGCATTTCAATTCTTGCTAGAATGTCTGTTCAAACACTTTGCGTTCTTGTGGTTGTCTTCCCTCAGAGCTCAAGCTGGTAGACCTGTCTCACCTCCTGGATAAGGTCTTCCTGATCTTCCCGAATTACTGCTTGGGCATGTCCTTCAGCGAGTTCTATCAGAACTACGAGATCATCACTTTCTGCACCTCCAGTGTCTTGGCCGAGTACATTTGCAAGTACTACAGTGAGTGACTGATAATCACCCTGAAAAACCACCTGAACTGAAACTCATAAGCTCATGCTAGGTCAGTTCTGATCAGTGCCGTTTCTGGCATTGTGCTGGCACTTCGCCTATGCAAATGTGAAGCCCTGGATATTGAATTTTTGTTTTTCTGTAATATGTTAGCCTGTGTGTGTATAATATGATTAAATCATTCGTTGTGTTTAGTGTCTCGATGGAGCTATAAGACCAGCACCGCTAGCTGGTAAATCTTCTGAATATTGACTGACGTCATTGAAAAGCAACTAGCAGTGCAAGCATGAGCGTTTAGCATCATGTGGCGCACTTAATGTGGACTGTGTTGTCATTCTCATTGGCATTTTTGCTGGTCATCTGCAGACATCACGTATCAAGTAAACTACTTTTCCATGGATGAGCCTGGAGTGGGTCGCTTCCTGGTGGCCATGTTCCTGCAGGGTGTCGTCTTCATCGCCCTGCTTTTCTTCATTGAGCTCCGGTGCATCCATGTGCTGCTCAACCTCTGCAGGAGACACAAGAAGGTGGGAGAGGAATGAAAAGGCAGGATATGGTGCTGCTGTTTTATTGGTTTGGATGCTAACAATCACAGCTGTGGGTGTGTGTTTTTTTTGTCAGATTTTGCTGTTGGCAGAAGAAGCTCTTCAACCTGAGGACAGAGATGTTGCGGAGGAGAGAAAAAGAGTTTTGGAGTGCCAGCCAGTGGTTGAGTCCATGGTGGGCAGCCCACTTATCCTACAGGAGCTCAGCAAGGTATGAAGTTCACATTGTATTATTTGACTCCAAACTACAGTATGTTAATGTGATTACCTCAAAGTTTCAGTTTCCACTTATATTCTGTGAAAAAGTATTTTGGAATGCTTTAATGCATTGACATGCAAGTTCCACTGTATCATTGCCACAGTGCCCTGAGTATACAAAACCAGTTGGGTGGTGCCATCTGTTGGCCAAAGTGCATAAAACATGCAGAAAATCATGCTTTGGAATAATTTGGCCTAAGGTCACGCTCCTTTTTATAACTGGTCATTTCTATGGCTTTCTGCTATTTTGTGGACATTGTTTAGGAAGGAAGCCAAACAGAAACCACTAAATGGGATATTGGTATGCAACAACGTTCTCCAGAAATACCTGAGTTACTGGCAAATATGCTAAACAGGAAGTGATATATAGTCTCTTAGCACATGTTTTGCATTTCATTGCCACAATGCCCTGAAAATACCATGTAAATTTGGTCATAGTATTTTACCAAACAAATTTGTTACCAGACAAAATTGTTTGGTGTTTAGTTTATTGTTTTTACCCTTTTTTAATCTGTGGTTGTATTTCTCTAGGTATATTCAGGTGGGCAGTCGTTGTTAGCGGTGGACCGTTTGTCTTTGGCCGTTGGGAAGGGCGAGTGCTTTGGTTTACTGGGATTTAATGGAGCAGGGAAGACTACGACATTCAAAATGTTGACGGGTGATGAAAGCATAACTTCAGGAGATGCCTTTATTGACGGCTACAGCATCCTCCGAGATGTGAAAAAGGTTGAGCATTTTGTTATCTCATTGCCATTTCATATAAAATAGTTCCCTAACACTGGAAATTAGGGTCAAGGTCAAACTTTATTAGTTAATTAATTTTTAGAGATGAGAGATATTTAGATTTGATGTAAGTGAATGGATTAACAGTATTAAATATGACTTCACTTCAGGTGCAGCAGAGAATTGGCTACTGTCCCCAGTTTGATGCGCTGCTAGATCACATGACAGGGCGGGAAACCCTGAGCATGTATGCCAGACTGAGGGGCATCCCAGAGAAATACGTTACAGCCTGTGTAGAAAACGTCCTGCGTTCGCTGCTGCTCGAACCTCACGCTGACAAACTTGTCCGCAGCTACAGGTATAAACATGAGACCTGAGAGAAAGAGGATGGATGGTTAGAAATAATTGATGGGTGGTTAGATATGATTAATGCATGGTAAGAAATGATGGAAGATTAGATTTGATGGTTAGATGAGGGTTAGACATGATATATAGATGGTTAGATGTGATGAATGCATTGATAAGTATGATTGATGGTTGATTAGAAATGAAGGATGATTTTGGTTTATGATAGAGATATTTAATGGGTGGTTAGATATGATGAAGAATGAATGGTAAAATATGATTGGTTCGATATGATTGGGTTGATCGATATGATTTATGGGTGGTTAAATATGATTTGTAGGTGGTTAGATGTGATAATGAATGGATGGTAAATTATGAAATATGGAGGGTTACATATGAGTCATGGGTGATTAGGTATGATGAATGAATCAGAAAATATTTCATGGATGTGTAGATATGATTCGTGGGTGGTTGGATATGATGATGAATGGCTGGTTGAATGACATGATATATGGATGTTAGATATGATTCATGGATGGTTAGATATGGTTCATCGATGTTAGATAAGATTCGTGGATGGTTAGATAAGATTTGTGGATGGTCAGATATGATTTGTGGATTGTTAGATATGGTTCATGGATGGTTAGGTATGATTTGTGGATTAGATTATATGATTCATGGATAGTCAGATATGATTTGTGGGTGGTTGGATATGATGATGAATGGCTGGTGAGATATGATATATGGATGTTAGATATGCTTCATGGATGGTTAGATTAGATTTGTGGATGGTAAGGTATGATTCATAAGATTCGTGGATGGTTAGCTATGATTGGTGGATGGTTAAATATGATTCAGGGGTGGTTAGATATGATTCATGGGTGGTTAGATATGATTTGTGGATGGTTAGATATGATTCGTGGATGGTTAGATATGTTTCGTGGATTGTTAGATATTAGGGGTGTAACTAGGGCTGCACGATTAATCGAATGCGATTGTCATGCGCATTTTGATAGTAATGCCGGTTTACTGCTGATCACAGAACCGTGCTTCACTGAAAGATACGCATGACAATCGCAGCTTCTGTCGAATCACGATCTCGATTCCATTTCGATTTATCATGCAGCCCTAGGTGTAACGATTCACTCATTTTCTCGATGCATCGATTACAAACCCTGAAGATGCATATGCATCAATCTTGAAACATGGATTTTTGAATCGTGAATCGTCGATTTCGGACAGTAATCGATTTAAAACGCTAAGAATCGAATGTATCAAAATATATACACATT
>NW_015557159.1:148714-151523 GCF_001515605.1 Sinocyclocheilus anshuiensis
ACGATTTCTATAGCGATTCAATGCTTTCAAAATATATACACATTAAATTACTACAAGCACGAATTAATGGAGACTTTGGAACAGTGTTCGTGCCCTCGCATCTCTCCTTAACGCGCTCCACTATTTGCCGCCTGTGACTGTCACAGGATTGCGCTCGCGCTCAGTTCGTCTCACTGACACATTTTTTGAGCAGCTGATATGTTAAAGCTCTTTTTTAAAATCTTGGCTTACATAAATTTCTACATATGCCATGTCATGCCATAGCATCATTAAACTAACATCTAACAATGGACAAAAGTGTATTTTTTCCCTCTAATCTATGGTTCTCTAACCATAAAGGCTGCTGTGTAATTTGCCCCCTGACTAAGCATTTAAAGAATTTAGGGGAAGCATTTAAATAATCCTGTGAATGCCCTTAAAGAATGCAGAATCGAATCATTAATCGAATCGAATCGAATTGAATTGTGAATCGAATCGAATTGAATCGTTCTGAATTTGCAAAAATCGTTCTTGAATCGAATCGAAAACCTATGAATCTAATCAATTCGCTGTCTACCCAAAGATTCATAGCCCTATTAGATATGATACATGGGTGTTTAGATATGATTCGTGGATGATTAGATATGATTCATTGGTGGTTAGGTATGATTTTTGGATTGTTAGATATGATTAATGGATAGTTAGATATGATTCGTGGGTGGTTAGATATGATTCGTGGGTGGTTAGATATGATTCGTGGGTGGTTAGATATGATTCATGGATGGTTAGATATGATTCATGGGTGGTTAGATATGATTCATGGATGCTAGATATGATTCGTGGATGGTTAGATATGTTTTGTGGATAGATGTGATTTGTGGGTGGTTAGGTATGATTTGTGCGTAGTTACATGTGATTTGTGGATAGTTAGATATGATTCGTGGGTGGTTAGATATGATGGATGGTTAAATATGATGAATGGATAGCTAGATATGATACATGGATTGTTAGATATTTTGAATGCATGGCTAAATATGATGGCTGGTTAGATTTGATATAGATCATGTTAGATATGATGGATAGGTTTGATGGTTAGATGATGGTTTAATATCATGTATGGAATGTTAGATATGATGGATTGATGTTTAGATAAATGCATGAGTGAATGTGATAGATTAGTTTATTGAAGTGTAAGAAAACAGATGCAACAGGAAGACTCTGAATGTCAGAAGTTAAATCATTTTTGTTATATGCTGTTACGGTGTATTCTAAGTTGTCTATTGGATCCTACACAGTGGCGGCAATAAGAGGAAGTTGAGTGCAGGCATGGCTCTAATCGGTGGGCCGCCTGTGATCTTCCTGGACGAGCCATCTACTGGCATGGACCCTGTGGCCAGACGGCTGCTTTGGGACGCAATTACACGCACCAGAGAGTCTGGCAAAGCCATCATCATAACCTCACACAGGTAAGCCACAAATAATGCAAATATGAATGGGAAATGAAAAGAAGCATGTTACATCAGAACAAACTTTCTCATTCTCTCTCTGCAGTATGGAGGAGTGCGAGGCGCTGTGTACTCGGCTGGCTGTCATGGTGAACGGCCAGTTCAAATGTCTGGGCAGCCCGCAGCACCTGAAGAGCAAGTTTGGTAGCGGTTACACGCTGCTGGCAAAGGTCCGCGTGGACACGGAGTTAGAGGAGATGGACCTTCAGCTCTTCAAAGACTTCATTGAAAGCACCTTTCCAGGTATTTAAATGACCTGCTTTGTATATCCGCTGGATAGTTTGACGGTTTTTATAACTTTCACTTGATGGCTCTCGCAGGAAGTTTACTGAAGGATGAACACCAGGGAATGGTCCACTATCACCTGACTGACAAAACTCTCACCTGGGCACAGGTACGTCTCTAACACATGCAGTCTAAACATTGTGATGATCCGAATAGCATACTACTATTTCTGCAGTATGTGTACTGCAGACAGTATGCCAATGCTCTCTGTTTATAATATACCCAGACTGACCAAATTGTGAGTTTCCCCTCAATGCACAGGACTTGACCATCCTTTTCCAGTGTGACAGATAAACCAGAAATGATGTCAGATACATTTAAAATAATTTTTAATATTATTATTTAATTCAGTTTTAGTTATAGTTTTTGGGTATTTTTAAACACAATTAAATAATAAATGCACCATAAGTTATTACAATAATGGTTAAATAGACACCATTCAACTGAAATGTATATTGTTTCATTACTGTATTTTATCTAATACTAGACATGATACACTATGTATGCAGTACATATTAGTTGTCCATTTCCAGTATGACAGATAAACCAGAAGTGATAATTACATCCTGCAGTATGTGTACTGCAGACAGTATGCAAATGCTCTCTGTTTATAATATACCCAGACTGACCAAATTGTGAGTTTCCCGCAATGCACAGGACTTGACCATCCTTTTCCAGTGTGACAGATAAACCAGAAATGATGTCAGATACATTTAAAATAATTTTTAATATTATTATTTAATTCAGTTTTAGTTATAGTTTTTGGGTATTTTTAAACGCAATTAAATAATAAATGCACCATAAGTTATTACAATAATTGTTAAATAGACACCATTCAACTGAAATGTATATTGTTTCATTACTGTATTTTATCTAATACTAGACATGATACACTATGTATGCAGTACATATTAGTTGTCCATTTCCAGTATGACAGATAAACCAGAAGTGATAATTACATCTGTAAAATTATTTAAAGGGGTCATATGATGCGATTTCAATTTTTCCTTTCTCTTTGGAGTGTTACAAGCTCTTGGTGC
>NW_015557159.1:151723-164788 GCF_001515605.1 Sinocyclocheilus anshuiensis
CCGCACAAACATTTCATTACACCAAATACACAAAATAATGTTCTTTTTAGCAACATCATATGACCCCTTTAATAAAATACAAAATTCAATTCAGAGTTGAGAACCCCTGATTTATACATTCTCATATATAACGACAACACAGTTCACACTGTATATTTCACTTTTGAACAAGCTAAAGAAGCATTTTAAATGCATTTGAATGAATTTTAAACGAGATCTTTACTGCACTTCTAACGCATTTCCGTCTTTTTGTCTCAGGTGTTTGGTGTTTTAGAAACAGCCAAAGAGAAGTACAGCATCGAGGACTACTGCGTCAGCCAGATCTCACTGGAGCAGGTGTTCCTCAGCTTCGCCCAGTTCCAGCACTGCGCCGAGGCCTGCAGGAAATGACACGCTCAAGCACTAAAGGGGCGGAGCTCCTCGATCGGACCTTCACCTGAAGAGTAGAAGGTACAGCCTGGGCCGACTGACTCTCAGTCAGACCACTGGACATTGCTCAGGTGTCTCTCTTCACTTACACATCTCTGAAATGATCATACATGCGTAACACACATTTCCAGACTCAAACACTGTGTCGCACGGAGACAGGACCACTAACGCAAGATCTCCGCCAGGAGGGGGTTTATTTCAAGTCTGTCTGTGCATTTGCGAGCAGTTTGAGTTTCAACGGGAAGTTCGTCACACCATCGGAAACAGTCTTTGAATTTTAATCGGTGGGGCTCCGTACTGTAAAGAAAGGACGTTTATTCATCATCTGTAAGCGCGACAGACAGCATGTCTCGTGTGCACTTGTGTATGATTGCTGTGTTATTTATAAATGTCTTTTTTGTTTGGTTCTGCTCACCTGTTTTGTTTTTTTTACTGTGGTCTCAACGCTTAAGGTATGTGCATTTCACCCCTTTTTCTGATAAAATATGCAAAAAGGCCAGAAATATCAGAAAATGCAATGTCCAAAAACATGGTATAAAAGCTGCTTATTTGGGATTCGAAGTGTTGTAGAATATAAAATTTACAAGAATAGTTACTGAATATAAATTTAATAGAATTAGGGTAATTTGTAGAATTTATACAATAGATTTATTCCCCTTATCTAGACATTTATAGTCCACTGTTTGTTAGATATCGTTTTATCTTCCACAAAAAAGGAAATCGTTCCATGTAATAGACAGCTTTTCCTATGTATTTCAAAATAAAAGTCACTATTAATTTTTTTCGCTGCTAAAAAAAACATCTCAATTTGTATTTTTTTTTTTCAGTGAGACCACAGATATTTTAATGCTTTTTCCCTCCACATTTCCATTTCTAATTTTTTTTTTTTTTTTACCAGTGTGACATTCCTCCTCCAGATTGCGACAATGGAGGATTTTTTGAAGTGCAACATGGGCTTTGTGTAATTTCGCAGATGACCACTAGAGGACGTACAGTGCACTTTTTTGTTTTTTTACATCTGCATCAAACCGAATGTGTCTTTAGATACACTAAATGTGTGATTCTGTCACAGAGCAAAAAAACCACAAGCTTTTGTTTTGTTTTATCTTGCACTACTGATGTGGACCAATTCATGCACCTTCACAAAGATCCATAAAAGAGCCCACAGAAACATGACGTTTTGCAATTCAAGATGGTTTATTGTAAGATCAGTTCGTAAAATCATTCTTATGTCAGTTTTTTGCATTGAATGTATTTTATGAACTTGTATTTCATGTTTCCGAGGCTCAGTGACTCTCAGGTCATCCTGCTCTTTTCTACATCGTTAATGCTAGGTTTCCTCTCGAGTCAGATGGAAGGACGTCAGCGAGTCTTTGTTCAACATGATTCTACATCATTACAATGACTGAAAGTAGAGCAGCATGGTTTCCCTTCCCAGACCGTACTGACATGACTTTAACCTGCGCAGGTCCACGTTTCCGTCCACGTTCATGTGAACTGAATGTACTTTCATAGCGAAGGAAGAAAACACAGGCTCATTCGAACACACTGACGTACTGTAGATAAGGTAGGGCTTGATGGTGACTGACTACAAATAGTTTATTTTCTACGTTTTTGTCGTTGATTGGTCTGTTTTGCACAGTGCTCTTGGCTGTCGTGTCTGAACTGCTTGTTTGAAACTGAAAATATTGCATTTTGAGAATCGAGAAGGCAAACATGGGAATGTTAATGATGACAATGTTTATTACAAATGGTAAAATGTATACCATAATGCAAAAAGGCAATTTACATTGTAATCGTGTGTACTGTATCACTAAATTAACCTTGTGAGAAATGTAAGTATTGCTATTTCCTTTTTAATTAAATCTGCCTTATGCAAAGGAATCGTGTTCTGCCGTCGCTTTCTTTTCATATAGATTTTTTTTATTATCCTATGATCCCGTTCACACACTGATGACTAATTTCTGCAATAATTAACAACTAAATCTAGCAATACTCGTCTAGTTTCCTTTCCAGCTCCAAACCCGGAAATGTGAGTCCATTACGTAATAAAGATAAACCAGCTGTCGACAGTTAATAATTAACTTCAGTTCAGGAGTGTGAAGTTCTTGAATGATTGTATTTTTACTATTATTGTTATTACAAATTTATAAATACTGAATGACTTCTGCATAACAGAACAGAAGAACTCCAGTGTTGTTTGTTCTTAACATTTTTCAAGATATCATTTGTGTTACGTAGAAGAGAGTCATACAGAGAGAAAATTGAGTGAGAGCGTGAGAAAATGACAATGTAGCTTTTTAGGTGAACTGGCCCTTTAAGTACCATTGACTCTTTGTTTGTTTACCATTTATTGTTAATTTTCAAGGACAAAAATATGATTTATGTACTATTTATTATGTGATTTTTAAAAAATAATTTACTAAATACTTTTATTAAATATACTAATATATTATGTATTATATATTCATATAATATATAACACACATATATATATATATATATATATATATATATATATCATATTTTCTCAATTATTTTTATGACATTTTTCTCACGTATTCCATATTATACCCACATTTTAGTACTTAAATCCAATTTCTTTACACTTTTTGCTTCCCTCTTTAAACTGCAGTAATGCATTCAGTGATTTTTTATTAACAGTATCAGAAGGTGGAAGACTGGTGTTAGCGTTGTTCTTGAAAATAAAGGAGGCTAGAGTTAATTTCATAAAGTTTTACGAGTATATAAAAGGTGCAAAGTAACTGGGTCAGAGCCCTAAGGTACAGAAGCTAAAAGATAAATCTTTGTATTTTAATTACCCCTAAATGCTGCATATTAGTCCCTTAAAGGTATATTAGCATATTTCAAAAGGGTGTCACCCCAGTATTTTTCTGAGAGTGTACGAGTTGAAAAAAAAATTCCACTATTTAATGCCATTATTCATCTTGAGCTTTTGTGTTTTCAGACCTGTTAGCACTCGTGCGTAAGAATCAGAACATGATGTTCACGGCCTCCATGTTCCTGTCAACCCCTGACACAGTTAGTAATTAATGCTCCTCAGACAGGTGAAGGTTCAGCCATGGGAAAGGAGGGCGAATGTCAACACTTCTTTCAGTACTGCAGCAACAAAAGGTATTTAAGTCACTTAGAAATGCGTGACCCTCACTGCATGGGATCATGTGCCTGTGTCTCAAATACTGCACAATCTTTTCTCTTCGCTTTTCATCATAATTTTCTGCTCCATGTCTTTGAATCAACTGGTGGAGTTCATCACATTAACTATCATCATGATCCACTAATGTTTTGATATATTGAAGTACAGGTATAAAAGTGTTGCACAACATTTAATTGCTTTCAGTCTGGTTTGAACTGTTGAAACGGCTGTGTAATATAGTAATGAAGCATTATTCTTGACACGTTTGACCGTCAATATATCAGGCCAAATAAAGAGTGAAACTGAGCAGAGGTAACTTCCCCTCAGCCTGCTGAGAATTAAATATTTACAGTAGCTTTTATTGCCATTTACAGTTCCAATGGTTGCTTACTGTTTGTTTAAAGAGCATGAACATCAGATCAATGCAAAATGATTAACATGACAGGCAAAATAGTAAAAATTGTTACATTTGTCATTCTAGTTAGAGTATTTGGTTTGCAAATATGTTAAATAATAAATAAGAATAAGAGACTTTTCTCACAATTCTGAGTTTTTCTCACATTTTGGACATTTTTTACTTGCAATTCTAAAAAAGTCAAAATTGCGAGATACAAACTCAGAATTACAAGATATAAATGCAGAATTGTGAGATATAAACTTGAAATTGCGAGAAACAAGTCAGAAATGTGAGATAAAAAGTCGGGGAAAAAAGTGAATTGCGAGATAACTCGGAATTCAGAGAAAAAAGCTCATAATTGCAAGATGTAGACTCGGAATTGCGAGAAAAAAAGTAATTACCTCATAATTACCTTTTTATTTTTAGCATCCCCTGGCGGAATCAGCTGTATTAACGGTTTTTAAGAATATGCGTTACACAAGCTGTCCACTTTGACATCTGTCTAATTTGTCTTGCTTCTATTATGTGACGGATGAGTTTGCACCGAAGTGGAGTTAGATTGCATGTAAGAAAAACTTTTGTTGTACAGTTTCAAAAGATACTGCAAGTGTTTTCTGCTAAGAAGGTGAATCATTTTTGAGAGCTTCTTTGATTGACAAGACGAAATGCTGCATTGCCTAATCAGGTCTGTGAAAGCAGGTCTGAAGTCACTCCAGGTGTGTCAGAGGTGAGAGATGCACTCATGAACTTTGTGCTAACAGAATTTGTGTGTGTGTAATTATATATAATATATAAAATTGAGAAATGAGTAGAAAGTAATTTGATTGTCTGATAGTTCGATAGTCTGGTCGAACATTTCGTCACCCTGGAAATTATAAGGTTCTATCTGCCATTTTTGCCAAAATTTATTTATTCACATATTCCTATTCTGTGACAACTCATTTACAGTTATTAAGTTGTGTACATTTTGGGACTGATGTATGAAAGAAACTTGTTCCCCATATCCCATATCACTATATGGAATGCAAAAACTTTGAAGCTCAATTTCCCGAAACGGCTCAGAATGCAGATATAACCTGACAATTTGAATATAAAGCACATTATCACGGAATGTGACGTCAGCCTAATGTCAAATAGAATATGATAGCCTATTTATATTTAATTCTGAAAATTATAATCTTAATACAAAAGGTGACATATTATGCCCCTTTTTACAATATGTAATATAAGTCTCTGGTGTCCCCAGAATGTGTCTGTGAAGTTTCAGCTCAAAATACTCCACAGATCATTTATTATATAATTTTGAAAATGCCTATTTTGAGTGGAAGCAGAAGCTGTTTTTCGGGCCTGTCTTTAAATGCAAATGAGCTGCTACTCCCCGCCCCCTTTTCCAGAATAGAGCTGCGCCATTACAGCTCGTATCTGCTAAAAACATCTGTTTTGGTTCTCATTAGAACTGGTACACCGTTGTTGCTTGCGAAATAAAAATGACGGCGCATGGGTGTAAACTTACAGATTAAGGGGCGGTAATATTATAATGACAGCCACGTCACCAAGGGAGCGAAATCAGACGTGCTGGTTTTCTCAGACACTTGCAGAAAAAGGCTTACCAAAAAAAAGTTACTGGGTTAATCTTTTTCACATTTCCTTGGTTGGTAGATGCACTGTGGACCTGATTATAGCACTCAAGACCTGGAAAAGTCAGATTTTTATGATATGTCACCGTTAAGGTTTGTGATACTCACTTACTGGTTATTCATATGACAATGTAGTTGAAGATGCACATTTATGTCAGCAGTAGGCTATTTTGTTTAAAATAAAATAAATTAATTTTGTCACTTTTACTGTAAAACATCGTTAAAAACTACATATTTTACTAGAATTTCTTTAGTGTTATCAGATAGGACTCATCATTTGGCATTTCCTGGAAAAGTCAGATTTTCATGATATGTCACCTTTAATACAAAATGTGCCAGTTACATAATTAAACAATGAGAATCCAATTTAGAATTAAATTCAGTTCCAATTCAGATAAATACATAACATCAATTGCTCAAAGATGAATCTTAAGAGAGAGAGATGCATACCTGACAGCAGAGAGACACAGCAGCATGTGAGAGTTCTAGTGCAGAGCTCCAGAGACTCACACACACTGTGTCGGGGTTTTCCGGTTACAGAATTCCAAAGTAGTGTTTTGCCACTTCGCTTATATACCCAGACCAGAACAAAGAAATCTTCAAATCAGTTGTAAAAACATAAAAGACCTTTTGGTTTGTTAGGATCTCGTAACCCAAAAGGTCACACACCTAATTTTGGGGATCAAAGATCTTTATTGGGGCATCTCCCACATCAGAAGAACAGGTTTTGTTTTCTTTATTCTTGCCTGTTCTGTTGATGCGAGAGTGAAACCACCTTCCAGTCGCACCTGAAGTATTTACAGTATATTGACCACACATGAGACCGCTTGAAACAATAGATTTGTGAAATTTGCATGACTGACTGAGACCTGAGGGGAAGGAGAGGGTGCGAGGAGTCAGGAACTCAGCATGGGGGGGAAGCGATGAGATTGGGCCAGCTGTAGATCCTCTCTCCAGATTAGTGAGTTTTATTGTTTGATTACAGGATAGGAATCTTGAATTCAGTTTTGGTCAAATCCATCCTTACATTTGGTTTCAATACTCATCCAAAAACACTGATGATTTGTGTGTGTGTCTGATTAAATTCTTATAAAGTTTATAATACATACAAAATGAATAATAGAGCTCATAACAATTTGTACATTTTTGATTAGAGTAAAGATCTAATCTGAACACATCATAAGGTGTGGGTTTATGCAGGGTTTAAGTTTAATAAAGGTAACAGATCTCTGTGTGTCATAGTTCAGCCGTGCTCATTATGCGCTGATTATTGTCAGTTGTAGACAATATCACAATATTTAGTGCATATAAACCAAAATGCATGCAATAATATTGGTGCAAAGATTGTGTTGAACCTAAACTTCTGCTTTTATGGCCTGTTATATTATGTTGTATGTTATACATTCCTGTCCTGTTTTGCCGATTCATCACAGCATGACACATACATGCTAATCGCACCAACCCTTTCTTCTCATGGATTTCAAAAAAATGTTTAGGTTTAGGACCCTCCCTTACACAGTGGCTATAAATGTGTGAGTGCTTCAGTTGAGGAGAGTGCCTCAGAGAGAAAATGTCTGTTGTCGAGTCACTGCTGCAGTTTTCCAGCACAGGTACATTACTGGGAGCGTTGCTGATGCTTCTGGTTTTGTATTTGCTTTCCTCTGGATCCAAATCTCAGAAAGAAGGGAAAGAGCCACCGGGACCCAAACCACTGCCGCTGTTGGGGAACCTGCTGACCCTTGACCTCACGAGACCCTTTGACACCTTTTTTGAGGTGAGAACTTGACTTGAACACATTCAGACAGTAATAGTAGCCTAACATTTTGAGATTTGTTTGTGAATGTCTTTTTCTGCGTCCTCCAGCTCTCCAAAAGCTACGGGAACATATTCCAAGTGTTTTTGGGTCCCAAAAAAACTGTGGTCTTAGTTGGATACAAAACCGTCAAAGAAGCTCTTGTGAATCATGCAGAAGAGTTCGGCGACAGAGATATTGCACCTAGTTTCAGGATAATGAATGACGAACATGGTAGGATTCTTCTTTTTTCTGCCTCAAATGAACGTGCAAACTGTAAATGTGTCACGATCCCTGTCTGTTTCTTGTGTCTCTGTCCCCTTGTCCAAATACCCACACTTGCGGTCTTGGCCACTTGAGAGCGCGTGCGCGCGACAGGAAGTAAGTGCGCAAGACTGTCCCAGGTCTTAAAAATACCAAAGCTTTATTGTAGCCTTGTTTCCCTCATGTTTCCCTGCTAATCTGTTCCCTTGTTTGTTGCCATGGACACTCATTGGACCACACCCATCTGCTTGTTAGTTTCCATAGTTACTCATTAGTTCAGCTCAGTATATATACCCCTGTGTTTCAGCGCTTGTTTGTTGATTCCCTGTTGATGCTCCTGTATTGGATTTCTGGTCTAGCTCCTGCTCATTGTTCCTTTGTTATTTACCCGTGTTTGTTTTCTTGTTTTGTCAAAAACGACTTGCGTTTGGAGCCGCCTCACCTCATCTGTGTCCCAGCATAACAAACTGCTAGATATTTCATAAAACAAAGATGTTGCACAAGCTTTCAAATCTTCATGGCCTCTCTGAGTCAAAATTTTCTCAAATGGGTTTAACTACATGAAATAAATTAGTCACAAATATGAAGTCGTTATAAGGATTCGTACAAAATTGGGTGGGAACCAGCCAATTTAACAATGAAAAACCAAAAATGCATTTAACTATCGGACTGTTAGCTTGAAATTGTGCATGTCTTAAGTGAGTATATGTAGGTAGAACTTTTTATTTATTTTACATTTTTGTTTGCCAGTATGTCTGCGTAATCATTCTCTACTAGTGTTGCTGGGACTCTAAGATGGTTTTGTGTTGATCAGGGATCATCTTTTCCAATGGAGAGAACTGGAAAGAAATGCGACGCTTCGCTCTCAGCAACCTGCGGGACTTTGGGATGGGCAAGAGAGGAAGTGAAGAGAAAATCATAGAGGAAATTCAGTATCTGAAAGGAGAGTTTAATAAGTTTGAAGGTACAAGCTGAGACAAGCACATGCAAACATGCTCTTAGTTTATAAGATCCATTGAGAGACGGTTTGTTGTTTCCTCTTCACAGAGAAACCCTTCGACACGACACAGCCGGTGAACTACGCTGTGTCAAACATCATCTCATCTATCGTGTACGGCAGCAGATTTGAATACACAGACCCTCAATTCACTGAAATGGTCGACAGAGCAAATGAAAATGTTCGGGTTAGTGGATCGGCATCTATGATGGTATGTATGATTTATATGCTGACAGATATGTCTATAGTTTGTCAACTACCGACAGGCATTACAAAATCTATTAATGACATATGGACATGTTTTGTAGTGTTGGACGAAGTACTCCAATCAAGTACTTATAACGCCACTAAAATAAGTCAATAAGATTTGTGCAGACTTTTATTATGTACTGATCTGCAAATAAGCAAAACATTTATTTCATTACCAAACCATGTCATACACCATTACTACTCTTGAAACTACAATATCAATTTAAATGTACTGATAATTCAAGTATGCAATAAATAGCTAAATACACCCCATTATTTTAAAAATAAGGAAAAACAAATTGTGTGTAAATATGTGGTGACAAATAGTATAAAAATACAATGCACAAACATCACACTAGGCAAGAGGAACGCTATGCAAACATACTAGTTTTATAGAATTTGAAACTAAAGCAGCTGGGAAAATGCGTGCATTAATTTGCAAAGATTTATAGTTTTTACCTACAGTAGTCCATAACAAACAGTCAGTGACACACAAATGCCAGATAATGGGCTTAAACAACTCATCCCTTTACAGCTGATTTAGTTCACAAATAATGACCTAAATATGATTTTCATTTACAATAATTAATGCTAAAATTTGCCATTAGTAACATACTTTTCACGACATCAGTCACATGTGCGCACTCAAGCTCCAAGAATATCCAAGTTCTTGCCTCATTCAGACATGAACAGTTCAGTGAAATGTTTAATGGATCGCTTTGAACGGATCACTGAATCAAAAGGTGATTGACTTGAGAACAGCTGCAAGTGGATCAGTCTGATTAGTGAATGAATTGGAAATTGCGAGCAGAAAAGAATAAGCTTATACATGAAGACATCGCTTCTCAGAGCGGGTCTTGATTTCTTCAGCTTCAAATAACAAGGAACAATATGTTTTGATGAAATGTAGTGTGATTTAAAAAAAGTACAATATTTAAAGTATGATTATACTATGGAATGTAGTAAATGAAAAAAGTGCATCTCTGGAGAACATGTCACTCAGTCTTTCTTGTGTCTCTGAATGTGCATTTCTAGATTTATAATATATTTCCGTGGTTGGGTCCAATCCTAAAAAACAAAAGGATTATTGTAAACAATATTGTGCAAAGTAGACAACAGATGATGAAGTTGATCAATGGACTTCTGGAGACTCTGAATCCACAAGACCGCAGAGGATTTGTCGACTCGTTTCTCATCCGCAAACAGAACGACGAGGTATGTAATTTTTTGCCTACAACATTTTCGATGATCCTCTTTACTGTAATAATCGGAAATTCAGTTGGTGAATTAATATGCATTTGGTCGATTGCATTTGACAGCAATCAGGCAAGAAGGACTCCTATTTTCATGAGGAGAATCTTATGATGTCTGTGACAGATCTGTTTATCGCTGGTACCGACACCACAGGAACGACTCTGCGCTGGGGTCTGATGCTTATGGCTAAATACCCTCATATACAGGGTAAAAACACAGTAATATGAAGAGTATTTCCTCAATGCTGAATTTAATAGTCCAAAGGAACAAATATGTGTTGCATTTGTGTGCAGATCGAGTTCAGGAGGAGATTGACAGAGTGATCGGTGGACGTCAGACAGTGGTGGAAGACAGAAAGAAATTACCTTATACAGATGCTGTGATTCATGAAACCCAGAGACTGGCAAACATAGTGCCCATGAATCTCCCTCATATGACCAGCTGTGACGTTACCTTCAATGGATACTTCATCAAGAAGGTCAGTCAGAAGAATAAATATGTATAAAGCCTTGAAAAGATACCATGTGCATCCTGAACATCAAGATTTTGGTCTTTTCTCTTCATTTTTTAGGGCACCATTGTAGTTCCTCTGCTGACGTCTGTTTTGAAGGATCCGAGCGAATGGGCAAAACCAAACAGCTTTTACCCAGAACACTTCCTTGATGAGACGGGCCAGTTCATCAAGAGAGATGCTTTCATGCCCTTTTCTGCAGGTCAGTGAAACTTCAGCTCAAGGCCGTAACAATGTCCACATTGGGGGGGTCAAAGCAATATTTGATAGCAATGGTCTTTTTATTTAAAGGAATTAAAGAAAAAGAAAGAAAACCAGTAAAAGAACTGAAGTTTATTATAAAGTAATGCATTGGAACTTCTTGCAAATAATATTTTAATTTAAAAAATATGCACACATTCACTCTTAATGCTGGAATATAGCCTACTATACAACTTTTGAATAATTGAATTATGTCTTAATGCTGACTTTTTATGGCATAATAATTACTTTTGTCATAATTATGATTTACCAAAGCATTATGTGATTTTTTTTTAATGTGAAATGGCCCTCCATACATGTAAAATCCATACACAAAAAAAAAAACTTAAGAAAAAAAAGTTAAAACTTACCTTCAAAATCAGCCATTCAAACATGATTTATCACAGGCTCTGACTTTCAGCAACTCGCACCAACTTCTGCATATTGGGCATGCTAGTCTCATCACATTAATTTACGAAATACATGAATCACTTAAAAGATGTATATTTGCTATTCAAAACAGCCTAATTGAACAAAAAGGTCTAGAAGTTTGAATCACTGGATATTACTGTCGATCGTTTAACATTACTATGAAAATCGTCAAATATTAACAAATATTTTAGTTGCTTATGTTTCTTTTTCGCTGTTAAAAGAGTTTGCGCTCGTCAAGCCCACCTTCTTTTATTTGATTTGATTATTCAATTATTTTGACATTAGGTGTGTTCAAGTTCGTACAGACCGATCGGCGAGAGTTGTCGCTTGCAGTCGGGTAGCGGAATTGAAAGCCGAGACGTAAAGTCTGACACTTTTCTCGTATAGACTCTCACGCGGTGTTTGCATACTATATCACAGATGAAGTGAATTAAACGCAATTTTTGTCAAATACACAGACGTTTCAGAGATGTTTTCATGAAACAACAGAAACACTTTTCATGTACTGCTTAATACAGTGCTATCTGTACAAGAATAAAGTTCAACATAAGCCTTTACTATTCAAATAAAGTGGGTCTTATACACTTTTATCATTGTTTTTTGATTAACATGACTCAATATAATATTTGCGACTACAGTAAAAGAGATTTGTGAGCATTAGTGGAACTGAAGGTGTCAGAATAAACACGAAGCACGATTGTTGTCGTGTGGTGAATTCAGCCAACTGTGAAACAGCTTTCGTCATCAGAGCTCCTGCAGCTGCTCTGGAGAAGCTCTCGAATCGCTCTTGCGGTACGTCACAGTGACGTAGCGTCGCTGCTGTCTCAATTCAGACAAAATCTCTAACCAGCATGCACTGCTTCAAGTCAGCCACTGATTAGTCTTCGCAGTGCTGCATAAAGTTGAACATACTGTACCTATTGATGAGCTGAGGCAGACCAGCCAATAGAGCAGCAGCCCTCCAGTTCCCATTAGCTCTGTTCCGAAACCTATTGTGCTGCCTACCTAGACAACAGTTTAAACGGACAATTCAACAGCCTCTCTCTCTTTCTCAGGACGCAGGATGTGTCTTGGAGAGGGTTTGGCCAGGATGGAGCTCTTCCTGTTCTTCACCTCCCTCCTTCAGAGCTACCGCTTCACGACTCCACCTGGAGTGTCTGGAGATGAGCTGGATCTCAAAGGAGTAGTCGGAGTCACGGTGAATCCATCGCCACACAAGCTGTGTGCGATCAGACGCTCCTGATTGAAGAAAATAAAATCAGAAAACACAGAAACATGATTGTAGCATGATTTGGGTGTTGTTTTTTTTCATTTTACAGTATTTGCTCTTCTGAGTGAATGTATACAGTGCAGTGGCGGCTTGTCGGGGGAGGCAGGGGAGGCACAGCTTCCCCAAAATTTTGAGGTGAAAATGAGGACGATTTAATGTTAATAAAATACATAATTCATTTCAGTTTATGTCTCAGAATGTGTATTTTTTGTTTGTAATTTCACAGTTGTAATACCATAACGTGAAAGTGCCGCTTTTCTATCACGAATGTGCCGAATACACACACACACAAAGAATAACAAGTATATAGAATAGAAAAAAATAGAAAGCTAGTGTTTTTTTTAAATAAAAAAAAGAAGATAAATAAAGTAGAATTAAAATAGAATAGAAAGTGCTAGAGTTAGAGGGTCAAATAAAGATGGAACAGATGTGTTTT
>NW_015557159.1:165008-165357 GCF_001515605.1 Sinocyclocheilus anshuiensis
CAGAGCCAGTGGTGGTTTTGTAGGCAAACATTAATGCCTTGAATTTTATGCGAGCAGCTACTGGTAGCCAGTGCAAATCGATGAACAGAGGTGTGACGTGTATTCTTTTCGGCTCATTAAAGATGAATCTTGTAGCGGCATTTTGGATTAATTTTAGAGGTTTGATAGAAGTGGAAGACCTGCCAAGAGAGCATTGCAATAGTCCAGCCTGGATAGAACAAGAGCTTGAACAAGGAGTTGTGTTGCATGTTCTGAAAGAAAGGGCCCGATCTTCCTAATGTTGTATAAAGCAAATCTGCAGGACCAGGCAGTTTTAGCAATGTGGTCTGAGAAATTCAGCTTATCAATC
>NW_015557159.1:165812-184526 GCF_001515605.1 Sinocyclocheilus anshuiensis
TGTAATAGAAGTAATAAAATCTGCTTGGTTTACAGCAGACTGGCAATTCCAGAGACCAATAGAAAAAGAAAGTAGTGTATTAGTAGACATAGGCAAAGTGCGCTGGTTGTTAGGATTGTGCTGCCTACAGTGTGTGATGCATGGATTGCGAGTGGGAGTGATAGTAAGGATCTGGAAACACATAGTAAGAATTGGTTATAAAAACTGAAAACAGAAGGGAAACAAGTAGTAAGAAAAGAGAATGATTCAAAAGCGATACTTATGTCCCTTGCCGGTGTCCCTGCTTGGTGGAGTCGAATGGTAGAGTCGATGGTCCTTACACTCTTCGGTCTTCACAGGAGGAGAGCTTCACACGAGGGCTGCTGCGACCGCTGCCGCGGTATACTAAGCTTTTTATATTCGTCTAACAAAACTCAAATTGAATTCAGCTGAACACACTTTCCTGTTTATCACAACAAATGGCCAAGCAAAGCGCACGACGCCTTGTCCTCTGGTTTGGACCACATCTCTGTCAGGGCCATGAGGTTTAGTCTCAAATGACTTGTAATAGAAGTAATAAAATCTGCTTTGTTTACAGCAGACTGGCAATTCCAGAGACCAATAGAAAAAGAAAGTAGTGTATTAGTAGACATAGGCAAAGTGCGCTGGTTGTTAGGATTGTGCTGCCTACAGTGTGTGATGCATGGATTGCGAGTGGGAGTGATAGTAAGGATCTGGAAACACATAGTAAGAATTGGTTATAAAAACTGAAAACAGAAGGGAAACAAGTAGTAAGAAAAGAGAATGATTCAAAAGCGATACTTATGTCCCTTGCCGGTGTCCCTGCTTGGTGGAGTCGAATGGTAGAGTCGATGGTCCTTACACTCTTCGGTCTTCACAGGAGGAGAGCTTCACACGAGGGCTGCTGCGACCGCTGCCGCGGTATACTAAGCTTTTTATATTTGTCTAACAAAACTCAAATACTTCATCAAGAAGGTCAGTCAGAAGAATAAACACATATAAAGCCTAGAGAAGATACCATGTACATCTGATTCAGATCACAGTGTGAACACAATCTCTGCTCCGGTGGCAGCCATGTTTTTCTGTGTCTGCCCGTCTCTATCATCAGCTTGTGTCCGCTGAGTCTGTATCTGGTCAACGTGCTTCTCAGTTTCTTATCTGACACTGTGTACAGATACTTTGCCATACTGTACTCTCTCTTTAGGGCCAAATAGCATTGCACTTTACTCTGCTGTTGTGTTTGGGTTTGCCGATGAGTGATTTAATTCTGTTTGATTTGTGCAGTAATCTGACTGATTCTGATGTTGTTACTCTCTCTCTCTCTCTCTCTCTCTCTCTCTCTCTCTCTCTCTCTCTCTCTCTCTCTCTCTGTCTGTCTGTCTGAATTGCAAAAAGTCTTTACTGTAATTTTTAATAATTTAATGTATCCTTTGCTGAATAAAAGTATCAATTTATTTAAAAAAAAAAATCTTGCTGACCCCAATATTTTGAATGGTAGCTTGTATACTACTCTCTCTCTCTCTCTCTCTCTCTCTCTCTCTCTCTTTCTCTCTCTGTCTGTCTGTCTGTCTGTCTCTCAGGCCGCAGGGTTTGTCTTGGAGAGAGTTTGGCCAGGATGGAGCTCTTCCTGTGCTTCACTTCCCTCCTTCAGAGTTACCGCTTCACGACTCCACCTGGAGTGTCTGGAGATGAGCTGGATCTCAAAGGAATAGTAGGAATAACGTTGAATCCGTCTCCACACAAGCTGTGTGCGATCAGACGCTCCTGAAGAAAATATCAGAAAACACAAACAATACTCACCTCTATGTAGTATGATCTGGGTGATTTTTGCACTTGTTTTACGGTAACTTGCCTATTCTTCTGAGGAAATGTATGTAAATAATAAGCAATGTGTGTGAAGTCTCATTTTGTGGAACATTTTGAGGCTAGCCGCTAGATTATAAATCAATGAAGAATGTTGTTACTGATTGTTTAGAGAAATAAAAACTTATTCTAATTTGTAGGCTATTTAAATAATGCCAAATAGCGACCTTCCCGCGCCTACTGGCAGAAGCGCGAGCGCTCTTTCACAGAGCATGCGCAGAAAGCGGCGTCAAATGTTTTCATAATTTTGACTTTTTAAAGCATTTTTTTTTTACGTAGTGGAAAAGTGATTCTACTCAAATATATATTTTTTTCTTTCTTAAAATGTAGCTTTATAACAGACAGTCTGTAAGCAACCTAAGACTAACAATGACCTTTTTTTGAAAAGTTTTAACTCACAAGTAAAATATTTTTTAAGGCAACATTGCTTTTTTTGTTGGCGGTGATGAATGGCCCCTTATTGGGTGACTTTTGTTCATGGTTTTTAAGAATGAGTGTCACACAACCTGTCCAGGTTGACATATTTTGACTCACTTTTATTAACGTATCTGTTAATCATCACCCTCATAACAGATCTGTAACCCATTTTTGAGAGCTGATTTGATTGACAGGGCCACTTAGTGTCAGGACACATTACATCCTAAAGCCTCTGATGAAATGTTATATTGCCTAATCAGGTCTGTGAAAGCAGGTCTGTAGTCACTCCAGGTTAAAGAGTGACAAAGGTGAGAGATGCACTCATGAACATTGTGTCTCCTGGGCAAGATTTATAGATCACAACACACCAATAGTTCAGTGAAAGTTTCGCAGATAATGAAGAGTTGAATGGAATCATATCGTGTTAACTGACATTAAGTTATACAATGCTAAGCTTATTATTTAAATGTAAATATATATCAAAATATTTAAAACAGTGTTTCATTAAACATTGTACAATGCCATTTTATTTAATGTTATTTGTCACAGTTATTTTAAGGTATTGTTTGGCTTCAAATGGCCTGGCATATCGCACACATACAGTTTATGAATCACTTTTATGATACTTTTATGGCGCTTCTGTGTCCTTATTCTCTTTCTCATGTGCTGTGACAGATTCTGTTCAAAACAGATTCAGATTGGTTTCTGCTCAGTTCCTGTACAACAACCACCGATCACGAACCACACCCAGCCTTAAATCTCCAGTTTTAATAATGTTTAAATGTTTAAACAAAAACAATCTAAACAAAGTAATAAAGGCTCATAATAGCAATTTAAAGTCAAACATATCTTGATTAGTGTCAAGATTGGTGTTGCTCATCCAAGCACAAACTAAGGTGGCAGTAGGCAAGAGATTATGCTGGTTTGTAGTTTGATTTTTGATAGGTCACAATATCTCTGTGGGTCAAAATTCAGACTTGCTCATTATTTGCTGTCAAATAAACACATTATCACAATATATAGTCAATATATAAACCAAAAATCATGTTTTAATCATGTAATAATGAAAGAAATAATAATTAAGTGTAATAATATAGGTCTGTGATTGTGTTAAACCTGAATTATTGCTTGATTAATGTTCCTGTCTCGGTTTAACAGGCTGAAGAAGATTAATGATTCACCAAAGGGAGTCACATACATGCTGATGTAATCACACCAACCCTTTCCTCTAATGGACTTTTTTTTTTTGGGATCACACAAGGTCCCTCCCTTACACAGCGGCTATAAATGTATGAGTGCAAGAGCTTAGAAGCTCAGAGTGAAAATGTCTGTTGTCGAGTCACTGCTGCAGTTTTCCAGCACAGGTACATTACTGGGAGCGTTGCTGATGCTTCTGGTTTTGTATTTGCTTTCCTCTGGATCCAAATCTCAGAAAGAAGGGAAAGAGCCACCGGGACCCAAACCACTGCCGCTGTTGGGGAACCTGCTGACCCTTGACCTCACGAGACCCTTTGACACCTTTTTTGAGGTGAGAACTTGACTTGAACACATTCAGACAGTAATAGTAGCCTAACATTTTGAGATTTGTTTGTGAATGTCTTTTTCTGCGTCCTCCAGCTCTCCAAAAGCTACGGGAACATATTCCAAGTGTTTTTGGGTCCCAAAAAAACTGTGATCTTAGTTGGATACAAAACCGTCAAAGAAGCTCTTGTGAATCATGCTGAAGAGTTCGGCGACAGAGATATTGCACCTAGTTTCAGGATAATGAATGACGAACATGGTAGGATGCTTCTTTTTTCTGCCTCAAATGAACGTGCAAACTGTAAATGCTAGACATTTCGCAAGACAAACATGTTGCACAAGCTTTCAGATCTTCATGGCCTCTCCAGGCTAATGAAATGTACTCAAATGTGTATGACTACTGAAAGGAATTCGATTTTCATTGAATTTGCCATAATATGAGCTCATCTTAAGGATGAATACACAATTTGGTGGGAACCAGCCAATGTAACAATGAAAAACCTAAAAATGCTATTATTACGGGACTGTTTGCTTGAAAGTGAATGCTGTCTTTAATCAAGAAATATAAATGTGTTCCCATCAATAATTAGTGAAAAACTGTTTTTTACATATTTAAAGTAATATAAATTGATTTGCAAATAAATTATTAATTTATTAGCCTGCCATACAATGCTTTTGTATATGTATATGGTACACTGTATATGTCATAAAGGTCCAAGGATAGTGAACTCATTGCATTATCATTCTCTACTAGTGTTGCTGCAGACTCATGGTCTGATGGTTTTGTGTTGATCAGGGATCATCTTTTCCAATGGAGAGAACTGGAAAGAAATGCGACGCTTCGCTCTCAGCAACCTGCGGGACTTTGGGATGGGCAAGAGAGGAAGTGAAGAGAAAATCATAGAGGAAATTCAGTATCTGAAAGGAGAGTTTGATAAGTTTGAAGGTACAAGCTGAGACAAGCACATGCAAACATGCTCTTAGTTTATAAGATCCATTGAGAGACGGTTTGTTGTTTCCTCTTCACAGAGAAACCCTTCGACACGACACAGCCGGTGAACTACGCTGTGTCAAACATCATCTCATCTATCGTGTACGGCAGCAGATTTGAATACACAGACCCTCAATTCACTGAAATGGTCGACAGAGCAAATGAAAATGTTCGGGTTGGTGGATCAATTTCTATGTGGGTGAGTATAATCAATATGTTAACCAGAAACTGTATTTTGTCCACAGATACTACAAAATGTGACCCTGGACCACAAAACCAGTCATAAGGGTCAATTGTTCATCTTTCTATATACATAATTTCTTCATCAGCTTTCCACTGATGTATGGTTTGTTATGATAGGACAATATTTGGCCGAGATACAACTATTTAAAAATTCTGGAATCTGAGGGTGCAAAAAAATAAAAATACTGAGAAAATCACCTTTAAAGTTGTCCAAATGAAGTTCTTAGCAATGCATGTTGCTAATCAAAAATTACGTTTTGATATATTTATGTTAGGAAAGTTACAAAATATCTTCATGGAACATGATCTTTACTTAATATCCTAATGATTTTTGGCATAAATAAAAAATCGATAATTTTGAGCCATACAATGTTTTTTTTGGCTATTGCTAAAAATATACCCAAGCGACTTAAGACTGGTTTTGTGCTCCAGGGTCACAAATCTATTATTTACGTACAAGGCACCCATTTTGTAGAATGAACCCAAATCTACCACAGAAACTTTTGAAAGTGCATCTCTGGATAACAATCTCTTTTGTGTCTCCTATTGTCCATTTCTAGCTTTACAACACATTTCCGTGGTTGGGTCCATTACTGAAAAGCAAAAGGATTATTGTAAAAAATATTATCCAAAGTAGAGAACAGATGATGAAGTTGATCAAGGCACTTCAGGAGACTCTGAATCCACACGACCGCAGAGGATTTGTCGACTCGTTTCTCATCCGCAAACAAAACGATGTGGTGTGTAATTTTTCAGTGATCCCCTTTACTGTAATAATTGGAATATTCAGGTGGCAGATGAAAATTAGCAGTTTGCACAAGATCTGAAAAGGTCTACTTTCATTTTGGGTTTCGCTGAGTTTATTCAATCAAGCACTTGTCATTTTGAATGAGTCTTTTTTAGCTTATTATGGTGGTAAAGGGAATAAATATTCATTTTGTGGGTTGCATTTGACAGATATCCGGCAAGAAGGACTCATATTTTCATGAGGAGAATCTTATGATGTCTGTGACAAATCTGTTTATCGCTGGTACCGACACCACAGGAACGACTCTGCGCTGGGGTCTGATGCTTATGGCTAAATACCCTCATATACAGGGTAAAAACACAGTAATATGAAGAGTATTTCCTCAATGCTGAATTTAATAGTCCAAAGGAACAAATATGTGTTGCATTTGTGTGCAGATCGAGTTCAGGAGGAGATTGACAGAGTGATCGGTGGACGTCAGCCAGTGGTGGAAGACAGAACCTTTAAAGTTGTCCAAATGAAGTTCTTAGCAATGCATGTTGCTAATCAAAAATTACGTTTTGATATATTTATGTTAGGAAAGTTACAAAATATCTTCATGGAACATGATCTTTACTTAATATCCTAATGATTTTTGGCATAAATAAAAAATCGATAATTTTGAGCCATACAATGTTTTTTTTGGCTATTGCTAAAAATATACCCAAGCGACTTAAGACTGGTTTTGTGCTCCAGGGTCACAAATCTATTATTTACGTACAAGGCACCCATTTTGTAGAATGAACCCAAATCTACCACAGAAACTTTTGAAAGTGCATCTCTGGATAACAATCTCTTTTGTGTCTCCTATTGTCCATTTCTAGCTTTACAACACATTTCCGTGGTTGGGTCCATTACTGAAAAGCAAAAGGATTATTGTAAAAAATATTATCCAAAGTAGAGAACAGATGATGAAGTTGATCAAGGCACTTCAGGAGACTCTGAATCCACACGACCGCAGAGGATTTGTCGACTCGTTTCTCATCCGCAAACAAAACGATGTGGTGTGTAATTTTTCAGTGATCCCCTTTACTGTAATAATTGGAATATTCAGGTGGCAGATGAAAATTAGCAGTTTGCACAAGATCTGAAAAGGTCTACTTTCATTTTGGGTTTCGCTGAGTTTATTCAATCAAGCACTTGTCATTTTGAATGAGTCTTTTTTAGCTTATTATGGTGGTAAAGGGAATAAATATTCATTTTGTGGGTTGCATTTGACAGATATCCGGCAAGAAGGACTCATATTTTCATGAGGAGAATCTTATGATGTCTGTGACAAATCTGTTTATCGCTGGTACCGACACCACAGGAACGACTCTGCGCTGGGGTCTGATGCTTATGGCTAAATACCCTCATATACAGGGTAAAAACACAGTAATATGAAGAGTATTTCCTCAATGCTGAATTTAATAGTCCAAAGGAACAAATATGTGTTGCATTTGTGTGCAGATCGAGTTCAGGAGGAGATTGACAGAGTGATCGGTGGACGTCAGCCAGTGGTGGAAGACAGAAAGAAATTACCTTATACAGATGCTGTGATCCATGAAACCCAGAGACTGGCAAACATAGTGCCCTTGAGTCTTCCTCATGTAACCAGCTGTGACGTTACCTTCAATGGATACTTCATCAAGAAGGTCAGTCAGAAGAATAAATACATATAAAGCCAAGAGAAGATACCATGTGCATCTTGAACATCAAAGTTTTGGTCTTTTCTCTTCATTTTCTAGGGCACCACTGTAGTTCCTCTGCTGACGTCTGTTTTGAAGGATCCGAGCGAATGGGCAAAACCAAACAGCTTTTACCCAGAACACTTCCTTGATGAGAAGGGCCAGTTCATCAAGAGAGATGCTTTTGTTCCCTTTTCTGCAGGTCAGTGAAACTTCAGCATAAGATATAAAAGCTAAAGAAAATAAATGTGGCTGTGCCCATCATACACTACCAACCAGCTATCCAAATACATAACCAACTGTCCAAAATCTGCAGACTGGCTCTGACTTTCAGCAACTAGTGCTGACTTCTCCAGACTACAAATCTGGCCAAATGTTTATTCCAGCTCTGCAAACATTTGCAGGTGAAATCCAGTCATTTCAATAGGTATCCACATGATTTTCACATAAGGGCGAAAAAAAATCTCCATGCAGACTTCGCTCACGTTCAAGTTCACACAAATTTGCTGCGCTGACCAACAGAAATCTGCTTTTAAAGTGATTTCTGTGTAAGCAGTTCTTCACACATTGCTACATTACTGACAATAGCTGTGTCCCAAATGAGACACTGTACACTACTTTTGCACTATGTACTCAACCGTGTGGTGTATGGATTATATAAGGTTATTTTGTCATTTATAATCGGAGTCTGATAGCTCCTCCTCCTCCGTTTCATAATTAAAGTTGCAACAGTTGAGTGCATGAAGTGTCCAACATTCCACACTTAGTTTTTCAGTTATTTAAGTGCATATCCTCCAGGTATTTAACATGCACTTTTTCTTTTTGGAATTTTCAGTGCAAACGCAATACTCACACTATTTATACTACAAAATGCCATAGAATAAGTATGCAAATTGGGGACCTATAGGACCTTTTTTGCCAACAAAATTTGGCTAATATGACGGCACCTTTAATCGTAGCCTATGCTAAATATGTCGAAAACGGCTCTTATTGGAGAGACTTTTGGACTGTTAGGTTCTGATCAGGTAATGGATGAGTAAACCCCCCTGGGTGCCGGTCAGAACACCAATAATGAGGAGACAGCTTTAGATAGTGTATTGGTAGAGAAAGGCAGGGCCACAGATGTACAGTTAAAGGTGTAGATAGTCTGAAAAATAAGTACAATAAAGATAATGAATAAACTAAAGATATATATATATATATATATATATATACTGTATATACACAATGGTAAGTAAACATTCACTGTTACATAATGAAACCAAAGTAGCCTATTCCTAATTCACATCAGTGACATTTCTCTACTAAAAATACAATTAAATGAAGGGAAACAAGGTATTTCACAAGAAAACTACAAGCCACAAGTGATTATTGGTTAGTATGAACATACAGCGCCCATATATGGATAGAATTGTGGCGCAGATGAGCAGCATTTACATAAACATAATGCTAATCACTCGTTCGGTTTTGTAGCAGCTTGATCAACATCTCGTCATTAAGACATCATTAAGAACCCATAACACTGATTTACATCTTGATGAATAATGAATAGTCACACCTTAAGTGAAGTGACATGTGGCCAAGTATGGTGACCCATACTCGGAATTAGTGCTCTGCATTTATCTCATCCAAAGTGCACACACACAGCAGTGAACACACACACACCGTGAACACACACCCAGAGCAGTGGGCAGCCATTTTTTGCTGCAGCACCCGGGGAGCAGTTGGGGGTTCGGTGCCTTGCTCAAGGGCACCTCAGTCGTGGTATTGAAGGTGGTAGAGGTGGTAGAGAACAATCGTTACAGGACATGTCTGGGCATGTTCGTATGGTACACATATAATGCTGTTGCAATGACACAAATATAAATAAAATCAGCTTACTTTGTGGTCAGTGACTAACACCTTGATATTAAATCTGCAGCAATCACCACAAACAAACTAAAAATTAACATCATTTCAGCCAGGGGCTCGAACAGATCACACAGACACAGTGAATAGCGGCGGCTCAACTAACTACGCTGCCCCAGAGATTGTCTTACTATAGGGATGAGAGGGTCTGTATTACCAAAGACTATAGAATACCCAAGACGTGTCACTCGTATAGTTTTGAATGGGGGGAAATGCAACGCACAATATGGCCGCTCAATAGCAGGAAGCCCCGCCTTCTGAATGAAAGAGCTAATCGTTAAAGTCAGAGCGTCACTGCAGCTGCCGTTAGAAGTCCCGGTTGCTATAGAAACAGTCAGCGATCTGAGACGTGCACTTAGGACTGTGCATGAGCACTGGCTGATCTAGCCTGAAAAATACGCTTTTTATAACGCTATTTGAGCAAAAGTAACAACATTTATGACACAGTTGTTGTCAGATTTCTTCGGTGATTTCAAATATGAAATTTAATTGTAAGCTTAGTGAACAGTTTTGGAGAATTTGATGTTTCCCCATTCAAAGAGATAGGAGTTGCACTTGCATGCCCGAGAGGCGTTTCAAAGATGGCCGCCGAGTGACATGACTTGTCTTAAAAGGACTTTGGTATTACTTACTATTGGAGAAAGCGTAACGGTCAACTTGGATCACGTGTGCCTTAATAACCAATCACATTACAGCCTTGATGTCATTGAATTACAGTCAGAGTTGTGCTACACTCAATCGCTGTTTACAGATACTATAGGAATGAATGAGAAATGCCATAAGCTGTATCCCACCTGTCGCAAAACGTCAGCGACTTCTCTTATAAAACGGCATTTTTTTTCAGTCTAAACTCCAAATCCAAAAGTATTGCTTATATTACTATGACTCCTGTTTCATAATAAAGGTCCCTTTTTTAGGAGCCTTTAATACAGCTCCATTAATATTTCTTGTCACATTCACTTATGAATTACATGAATCATTACATTTAATTAAAAGATAAGACTTTTACTTGGATAGACATATACTTGGACAAAAAAGTCGAGTAGTTTGCATCACTTTATATTGTACAATATGAAGTGATGAAACTACTCGTCTTTCTGTCGCGAAATAGTTGCCAAATGATTAGCTACTTAGGCTACGTCTCTTTTTCACCTTATGCGTCGCGCTGGAGTTCACCCTTGGCTTCTGTGAAGAGTGAAGCCCCGGCTTCTTTGATTTGTTTGGCTACTTCAATCATTTTGACATTGACGACCGCTGAGGCGTTTTGTTTTTGTTACAGAGCGCCATGCAGCTCCCATTAGCTGTGTTCCACAACCTGTGCTGCCTAAATAGACAGCATTTCAAACCCAACAGACCATTCAACTGCCCTCTCTCTCACACAGGACGCAGAGTTTGTCTTGGAGAGAGTTTGGCCAGGATGGAGCTCTTCCTGTTCTTCACTTCCCTCCTTCAGAGCTACCGCTTCACGACTCCACCTGGAGTGTCTGGAGATGAGCTGGATCTCAAAGGAATAGTAGGAATAACGTTGAATCCGTCTCCACACAAGCTGTGTGCGATCAGACGTTCCTGAATGAAGAAAATATCAGCAGTCCTTTAAAAAAAAGAAAAGAAAAAGAAACCGAACATCTCAGTTTGTTTCAGTATGAGTTGAAAGATTTCTGCACATTTTTACTTATTCTTTTGAGTAAATGTATATAAGTAAATAATATAAGCAAAAGTGTGAAACCATGGTTGCAACCACTTCTGACTTTTTGTAAAACTCCTCAGATAAATTAAAGGTTGATATGTCAATAGGAACAACATTTTGAGGCTATTTGCTAGATTATAATTAATTGAATGTTGTTACTGTTTGTTTTGGGAAATAAAAACCTGTTAGAATTTGGATCTAGATTGAGCGCAAAAGCGACCACTCGCGAAGCACAAGCACTCTTTCACAGATATGCGCAGAAAGCTGACAGTGGTACTTTGTGTCATTATTATGACTTATGTCACTATTATGAATAATTTCTCATTTTTATGCCATAATTATGACTTTTATACAGTCAGCAAGCAGCTTTTTAGAATAAACAAAACAAAATTTTATGAAAGAATAACAAATTATTTACTTTGTTGAAATATTATCTTGCTGGACCTCTTTGTTGATAATTGTGTTTGCATTATTTGACGTCTGTCCATTAATTTATTCACTGTTGTTGTGGTGTAAATTGTAGTTTGCTGCTTTATCCTCACATTATGGAATTTTAAAACTCACACGCATTTCACTTCACAAATAAATTATGATTTTTGGCAAACATTGTTTTTGTTGTTGGCTATATGAATTAGAGGGTTACACTGGGATTGAAAATCTCACGGGAGCGGCGGCGGGAATGGGCTGTCAAAAAAATGTAGGGTCCCGCCATCCTGAGTACCGCCATCCATGGCCCCATACCAAGAATGATGGAGTACACATAAACAGGTGTTTGTCGTACACGGATTACATTAGCCACCGCGGCACCGCCCCTACTGTCATTTTTCTTTTTTATAGAAATAGAAATCAGTTCAGCTGCAAAACGTAGGCTACCCTACACTAAACTGAAAGCGTCTGCTCTGCTCATACAGCCATGTTTGCCAGGTCTGCGTGACAAAACTAGCCCATGCAAGTCAAAAACAGCCCAAAGTAGCGCATTGACCATATCCCAAATATCAAAACTCTAAATAGCCTTTGTCATTTCCATACCTAAAATACATATTTTACCATCACAGTTATGTACATTGATCATAACACAGCTCAAAGGCTTCCTATAGTGGCCCTCCTTCACAAAAATTCACATCTAATAGTTTAATCATGCGTAGAATGCAAAATGTTTCAATACAGTCAAATGTAATTTATGCAATATTTCAAACCTTTAATCAACCAACATTTGGTAACTGTTTAAAAGCAGCCCAATTCCGTGGAAAAAAATGCGGACTTGACAACCCTGCATCCATACACGAGCTGCAGGAGTCAGATTTGACTGATCACGGGTGGAGAGTAAGGAGAGATGACTGACAAGATTGGAGGATTTGCTGCTCAACAGATCTTGAGCTCATTGATAAATATCTGATCTTGTAAGATGTGCTCCTTTTACACAGAGTGTGCGTGATCACGAAATCGAAAGTGAAAGTGAACAGCGAGCGCTCATTCAAAAGCGATTTTAATACCCCTCATATTGATAGCGACTCCCTGAAGCGCGAAAATTATATGCAATATTAGAATGTTTGCGGGAGTGGGCGGTAATGGTCAGAAATTCAGCACAAGTGGGATTAAGTCCCGCACAGGGCTCCACTATGATCAATTCCTTGATAGCACACGTACATCACGGAGACATGCAAGAAGTACTTTTTAGAGTGTTTGCTCATCTGCAATACGTCTATAGGACATTTCCTATTAGATGTCAAATAGACGTTTAGAAAATATCTTTAAGATGTTTGTGATTTAGATGTATGTAAAACTGACAACTTACAGACGTCTATCAAATGTTTGTACACAGCAGATGCTTTCCAGATGAAGTGATCTTTAACAGACATCTTGCAGATGTACCCCAGACAGTGCGGCTCCAGGATTTTTTTGTTGGGGGTGCTAAGGGAGGGCTTAACAGTTCAGAGGGAGTGCTAAAAAACGAATTAAATTGAGAGAAGTAATGAATGCTTAAGCTTCAGCTATCTAAGCATGCAAATTCAGCCACCTTGTGTTTTTTTTATATACAGAAGCTTCGAAAAAGTCATATTTTAAATTTTTTTCTGTGGTATTAAACTTCTCATATGCCACTGTTATTAGTAATAGCCTATAACTTCTAATGCCAACTGCCAAATATGACACTTACATATTAATACAATTTATGAATGCACATAGAAAAGAGAGAAAGATTTTTTCTTTTGTTATAATTTATTTTATTTTTATTTATTTATTAATGTTTTTACACATCTATTTACTCATTTTTTGATTTTCATTGTAAATTCTAACATTTTTTTTTTACAATAGATAAAGTGCTGAGTCTGCTGACAATTCATAAAACTATTTCCACATAAGTTATTTTTTAAGAGTTGCTACTCTGTGTGATGACAGATCCTCTCGATCCTGAACTTCAGACTGAGGCTACGTTTACACTAGTGCGTTTTTGTTGTAAAATGCATAACTTTTGCTATGGTTACGCCTGTCATTTAGACTACTCTGGCGTTTTTGACCCTCGAAAACGGAGACTTCCGAAAATGCTGCAGACCCCGTTTTAGTTTGAAAACTCCGGGCTTGCGTTTCAGTGTAAACGGACCAAAACGGAGACTTTTGAAAACGATGGCATGGCTGCCAACATTCGCTCTGCGTATCTTTGACGACCGTGTAAACAATAACATCATGCTAATTGTTGTACCTGCATGAATGGTCATATGACATGTGTCTTTGGTAGTGTAGTGTGGACGGCGATCGTTTCTGAAACGCAGTGAAAACGCAAGTGTAGACGAGGATAGTTTTCATTTTAAATGCCGTTTTTAAATGAAAAAATTTCATTTGATTTCATTTTCATTTTATAACGCATAACTTTTGCCATGGTTACGCCTGTTGTTTACACTACTCTGGCGTTTTCGACCCTCGAAAACGGAGACTTTCAAAAATGCTGCAGACGGGGTTGCGAGTAAACGGACCAAAATGATGGCGTGGCTGCCCACATTCGTATTTGTAACCATTTAAATGTATAGGTAGATGCCCCATTCGACTGCGCCAAGCACGTAGACGCATACGCGTCCTCCATCTTTAACAGTCAACTTGACGTCATTCACCATAATAATCAATGAATATTCGAAGATGCCACAATCCTGCACAGTCGAAGGTTGTAAAAACCGCCAGGATTTAAATTCCCGAAGAAACGGGATAACCTTTCACAGGTGAGAATGTGTTTATGTTTTTAAATGTATTAACTCAATATTACAAGTTTTGAAACATTGGTAACTTATGTTACTGTTATGGTGAATGATATCAAGTTGACCCTTCGAATGGCGGACGGCTTACGTATAGCGGCCCATAGAAACAGTCGCTAATGTTCGTAACTCTGCGTATCCTTGACGACCGTGTAAACAATAACATTATGCACATTGTTGTACCATAGATATGTATACGTAGATTCCTCATTAGCCACTGTTTCTATGGGCCGCTATACTTAAGCCGTCCGCCATATTCAAAGGGTCAACTTGATGTCATTCACCATAACAGTAACCTGTGAAAGGTTATCCCATTTCTTCGGGAATTTAAATCCCGGCAGTTTTTTTACAACCATCGGCTGTGCAGGATTGTGACATCTTCGAATATTCATTGATTATTATGGTGAATGACGTTAAGTTGACCGTTAAAGATGGCGGACACGTCTACGTGCTTGGCGCAGTCGAATGGGGAATCTACCTATACATATCTATGGTTGTACCTGCATGAATGGTCATGCAGGTACTGTACCTAAGCGCGCCTAATTGACCCCTCCCCCATAATGTAAATTGTTTATAGGCCACAAATTAGACACTTTTTTTTTTTTTTACGTTTTTAATATTTATTTTTCAGTGTTAATAAAAGTGTCACTGGGAGTTAAAAAACAGGAATATCATTAAGAAATCCTTGGGGGGGATGTGCCGGGGGTAAGCAAGTTTCTGATGGGGCTATAGCCCCGTCAAGCCCCGACATAGCGCCGCCACTGACCCCAAATAGCACAGATACATCTGCAAGATGTCTGTTAAAGATCGCTTCATCTGGAAAGCATCATAACTCTGCTTCTGCTCATTTAAACCAATGTTCACTTTCCTCTTAGACTTTATCCACAACTTTTATGAAAAATGATTTGAGCCTGATCTAGGATAGGCCTACTTAAAATAAATCTGGTACTTGAAGAGGTTTGTTTTGTCCTTTATCCCACTTACTGCACGCCTGTGACACCAAATAAAGTTAGTAAAATTAAGTAAAATTAAAAAGTCAAAGCCTTTTTGCACTGGCTGTGCTGGTAATAAAGGTCCCAAAAGGAGGGTTTTGCAGTGATGCCATAGAAGAACCATTTTTGGTTCCCCAAAGAACCTTTCAGTAAAGAATTCTTGAAAGAACCATGTTTTTACAGTGTGAAGGATATTTTAATAATCTAAAGAACCTTTTTACACCATGAAGAACCTTTTGTGGAATGGAAAGTTTCCATAGATGTTAAAGGTTCTTCATGGAACCATCAATGCCAATAAAAAAACTTTATTTTTAAGAGTACAGCTGTATTGTTTAGCTAGTCAGCCATACGTACCCTGCCATGCAGGTGCAATGCCCACTCTGGACTTTACCAGAATTCTTCACAACGATCCAGTCGGAGTAGCTCTTTGAAAGCATCTGACCTGCTTCAATTTCCCCATAAACAACACAGGTATTTCCATTAGTGTGGGTTAGAATGCTTTTAACTTTTCTGGAATGAAAATAGTTATAGGCACCCAAGCTGCGATATGCCTTGAACGCCTCCCTTATACACATTCCTTCTCGACTAGGTATTCAAAGATGTCTACCTGACTGACCTCCGGTAAATCAGACAGGTCTGCAGAAAAACATTCTTGTCTCAACATTTTGTTGAACGGGTCTGGTAGTGTAACTTTGTCGCATTTAAATTTGGCCAAGTAAGGGTTCTTTTCTTCTACTGGTAACCCAAAATAATACTGGCTAGACATAGTTTTAACTTACTAACTAATGTAATTTACTTACTTATTTTGCTTGTTATCACAAATAATTTACTCTAGAGCAGGGGTGCCCAACCCTGCTCCTGGCGATCGACTGTCCTGGAAAGTTTAGCTCCAACTCTAATCAAAGACACCTGCCTTTAATTTTTAAGTGATCCTGAAGACCCTAATTAGTTGCTTCAGGTGTGTTTGATTAGGGTTGGAGCTGAACTTTGCAGGACAGTCGATCGCCAGGAGCAGGGTTGGGCACCCCTGCTCTAGAGGGACTCTGTTGTTATTGATTCTTTGCATAAGTATACTGGAAGTTAAGTTTAGGCCACAAACGCGCACATGTGTAGTAACGTTTGTATATGTTGTTGCCGTTGAAACTGTCTATAGCTCTCACGGTACTTTGATGTCACAAGATTGGTCTGCGCAGCGCTGCTTCAAGTCAAATTCAATTAAATTCAAGTTTATTTGTATAGCGCTTTTCACGATACAAATCGTTGCAAAGCAGCTTTACAGAAAATGACGTTTCTACAATATATTTAGTAGTAGCTTGTCAGTGGTAACTGTTAAATTTATGTACATATGGCAGAAATGTACGGTAAAATTCAGTTAAAGACATAATCAAACAGACGATGAACACTATTAACAGCAATGATTATATGTTGCAATCAAACTTGTAGCAAAATTTGGTAGTTTATGTTGTTTCAGGGTTGGCATAATCTGAGGTCCTCTGAGGGGTTTGCATCATCTCTTCTCAGGTGTCCGGTCATCTCAGGTCTTTGTAAGGGCTGGATCCAGACTGAAGCTTGTGTAATTCCTAGTTACCACGGGATGTCAATCTGCTGTTTCAACCAAGCAAAACTGATTTGTTCAACCCAAGCTAAGGAATAATAATGTGCATTTGATCAGCCAGTGCAGAGACTGTAGAATTGGGGCAGGATAATACCGTAATCAGGATAAAACCGTATATTAAAAGCTAACATAAGTAGTAGCATTTACACATAACAGCGTATCTAGAACAATGAGACAACAACAAACAAAAAACATAGGCCTACCATTAAAAGCCATGCTTGCACAAGTTCTGCACGATCCTCTTCAATAATATCCTCTGCTTCTCAATCGGGCTCAAACTGATAAGTGATATTAACAATGCCGCTGTTTACAATACAACCGGAGCTAGTGCTGGGCGGTATGACCAAAAATTTATATCACGGTATTTTTCAAAATTATACCGGTTTCACGGTACAAGACGGTATTATTTTTTCATGCATGACCGGGTGTTAACCATATGTTCTACTGATTGAGAGAGGAAATACTGCAGTATATTGACTTAGAATGCCCTATTTTACTGTCATGATGAGTGAATATTATCAATAGGTACTACCAAAAGTCCAGAGTTTTGCGACCTTAGGGAGCGTGATGGATTGTAGCGTGGTAGAAGACTAGTTAGGTGCGCAGGAGCTAACCCATTAAGGGCCTTGTAGGTAAGTAATAATATTTTGCAACTGATACGGAACTTAATAGGTTGCCAGTGCAGAGACTGTAGAATTGGGGCAGGATAATACCGTAATCAGGATAAAACCGTATATTAAAAGCTAACATAAGTAGTAGCATTTACACATAACAGCGTATCTAGAACAATGAGACAACAACAAACAAAAAACATAGGCCTACCATTAAAAGCCGTGCTTGCACAGGTTCTGTATGATCCTCTTCAATAATATCCTCTGCTTCTCAATCGGGGTCAAACTGATAAGCGATATTAACAACGCCTTGTTTACAATACAACCGGAGCATGCTGCCGAAGTGAGGGGCGGGACGTTTAGACACGCACTAGAGGCGGTTTAGCCAATCACAAAACACTGGGCTAGCTAACCAATCGAAAAAAACCAGTGAACCACCCCTTTAAGTAATAATCTGAGCACATCAACCATCATATGTACGATTAAACAAGATTAAATCTGTCCATTAATATGTAAGATTACAGAGTACCCAGATTTTACATTTCTTCAGCACCAAATAAAAATGACTTCAACACAATGTATGGTTCATAAAATATGACATTTATTCACAGATATATATATATATATATATAATATAATTCGATAAACGAGCGAGTCAATCAGCCAGTAAAACAAAAAATTACCGTTAATTTTTAAATTCTGCGAGCGCGCGGCTCTCTGTGAAAGATAGGCGAAAGCGCGTGCTGGAGAAGCGCGTGCAGATCAGAGGCGCGCAGTAAATGAAGATAAAATAAACCCACGAATTTATGATTTCTTATAGTTTAACCCTGGCTTAATATTATTATTTAAATCGCGTTTTGATTGATCTAATTTCTGTATTTTAATAAATGCTGCATTAAACGAATTTCAGGGCTCTGTATAGGTCATTACATTAACATCTGCAACGTTTTCACTGTCTTTCAGTAAAGGTAGTTTTACAGGGTTATAAAAATAACCTGAGAATAACCCTAAGGGGACGTTCTGTATAAGTTATTTTTAGGTTATTTAAAAATAACCACCCTGCAATGTTCTGGGAACGTTATTTTATGGTTGCAAAAAAAAAAAAACCTAAAAATAACCATTAGGGAACGTTCTCTATAAGTTATTTTTAGGTTATTTAAAAATAACAAC
>NW_015557159.1:185482-192696 GCF_001515605.1 Sinocyclocheilus anshuiensis
TAAAAATAACCATTAGGGAACGTTCTCTATAAGTTATTTTTAGGTTATTTAAAAATAACCACCATGCAATGTTCTGGGAACTTTATTTTATGGTTACAAAAAATATAACCTAAAAAGAACGTTCCCCTAATGTTAGTATTTGGTTCCCAAAAAAATAACCAAACGGGAACCAAAAACTAACATTAGGGGAACGTTCTGTGTTTGCTGGGGAAGCGGTTCCTGGTGGAGATCTCGAAGACCGGAGGCGGCGGAGGGGGAGAGGTCATCGCCCGGGTCTTGGCTCGTGTCTTCCGCTGCGGGTGCACCCAGGGTCCGTGGTGTCCCGGCGCTGGAGTGAAGGACATCTGGGAAGATCGCGTCCTGGGTGCACCGGGCCTGTGCCGAGAAACACACGGAGTAGAGGTGGTGGGAGAGTTAGCAGTGCGCTGTATACTTACCCCGGACTTTTGAGCGTCAGCCCGGGATGTTTCCAGCGCAGCTCTCCGCTCTCTCAGCTAGTCCTGCTTCTTCACCAGGTCGCGAATCTGCTTTTCCACGGCCTCCAGCTCGAGCTGCACCGAATGCAGCTCGAACGTGTCCTCACCTGCACTCAAAGGTAGACACACATCCGCCATTAAAGCAAGTAACAGTGAATAAAACAATGGTAATGTGTGTGAATAGAGTATTAGCAATGTAAGCTAGATTAGCGGCAACCACGCTGGCGATGCTAACGGGCTATATGCTAATAGCGGACTTGGGAAATCAAAATAAAACTAGTGATAACAAGGCGCTCTGATTGTTTTTGTTGTAGAATACGATAGGGGATATATCCACGTTATAGAAACGAAAATGATGGTGTATAAAATTGATTTTAAGATAAAAAATAGATGATAAAGAATTAACTTGACGGAGCTCAAACTCAAAACACGCGGTAGCAACAAAACACACCTCTTTGTTAGAGGAGGGGCCATGCTCAGTGGCTCCAGTCCGCCCAAAAAATCCTGAACACAAAAATGGTGAAAAACTACGGTCTCACTCCACGATTCAGTACTACATACACTCTTAAGAAAAATGGTTCTAAACAGTACCAGAAAACGGTTCTTCAGCTATACAATAGCAGAACCCTTTTTAGTGCTAAATAGAACCTTTTTTATAGGGTTCCATATAGAACCATGCTTTGAAAATGCTATATAGGACCTTATTGGTGTTATAAATAACCTTTCTAATAATAGTTTTTCATTAATATTAGTATGTTAATATCATTAATATTAGTATTATTTGTATATATTATTTATTAATATAGTTTTTTACCCCTCTATCTGCCTGGTCTTATAATATCTTGAAGTGTCTATTAGGGATTTACATAAAATCAACAACAACAACATGTCAATTAGGTACTTTTTTATGACGTGAAATTGCAGCAAAAATTACAGTGTTCTAACAACAGTTAATAGCAGAATACATTAATGAATGACAATGGACATTGAACATAAATAAATGCTTAAAGAAATAAAACAAAATAGAACATAAAATAGTGTATTGAAGACCAAGCTCCAGTGAAATATCTTCACAATCCTCTTTGATGCCTTTAAGTTAATCATTATGTGTATTTTGGTGTGATTGAATGGCAGTTTCTCTCTGCAGATGATGAGGTTGCAGGATGTGACAGCATCTGAAATGCACAATTGAGAATGTATTTAAATTTTAAGAATGAAATAATTTACCCATTGAGAGTGTGTTGACAGTCTGTGTAGTTGGATCACTGAACTCCAGAAAATCAGTAATGAGGAGCTTTGTCAGTTACAGATTTGAAAAACAAACGGGCGGGAATAAAGAACCCTAAACTCTACTTACACAAAGAACCATTTCAGCATAAAAGGGTTCTTCAGAATGCTTTGGTTCTAAATAAAACCATTACTGCATGTAAAGAACCATATTTTTTTAGAGTGCAGTTCACAGTCTTTGTAATGTGTTTTCAGCAATACATTTCTACATTTATAATGTGTTTAGAAACAACTCTCTGAATTGCCTTGGACTTTAAGTTATTAAACTCCAAGCAGCATATCTGTGACACTTTCCATGAATAGGCTACAAAAAGGCCTGAAACCTTTACATAAAATGTTTTTCGTCATTCAATGGTCGTTGAAATTAGGTTCGTAGGCTAATCTTCAAAACAAACAAACTAACAAAAAACATGAAGTAGTTTCTAGCAATAAATATTACATTAACGTCTAAACATCTGAACAAAGATAAACGTACATTTCCCCAAACTCGATTCTGAAAGGTCAATCGTGCCATCCAGCAGTCTGACATTAATTCACTCATTTGTTTAAAAAAAAAAAACGGCACCACATTCATGTCTCGTATTACACCGCACACTTGTGCTTTGTCGTTTCAGACAAAAAAACTCTACTAAAATACTGTAATATTGTTGCAGTGGTCGTCTAGTTGTTATGCCCATTGTCTTGTACATAGTAATGGACTATATTTATCTTAGCGGAGGCGTTAAAATAATATTAGGAAATCCTAATTCAGTATTCCATTTCCATGTGTTTGTTTATGTATTTGGTGTCGCAGGCATGCAGTAAGCGGGATAAAGGACAAAACAAACCTCTTCAAGTAAAAAGAACTGGATTTATTTTAAGTATCCTAGATCATGCTCAAATCCATAAAACGTTCATGCTTCATAAAAGTTGTGGATAAAGTTTGAGGAAAGTGAACGTTGGTTTAAATGAGCAGAATCAGAGTTATGCTTTATATTTAGATTGTGCCATAAGAAAATGTTTATATCATTATGAATAAAATATTCAATAAAACTGTGTCAGTGATAGGCCAAGATAAAAAGTCAGGGGAGTGGCCCAGACTTTTCAGCCAATCAGAAACTGGATTGGCTGTCATGCCTTTGGAAGGCGGGGTTTTAGAGAGTGCATGTGTTTGATGCAAAACAGTTTAACCTGCTTATAGTATAGTATGCCTAGCCCAATAAATCATTCCTCTATTGTGTAAATCACTATGGATAAAACATCTGAAAAAATGCATTAATGAAATATCAAAATCAAATCAATATCATTGTATATACAGGATCATACAAAACAAAAAGCTTGTTTGAATTATATTACCTCTATGTGATGTAAAGGGTGTTTTATATTATATATATATAATTTTATTTATTTATTTTTTTTTTTTACTTGCATACTTTTATGGCTTTAGTACTTATATTTTACATTCATTGAATTGATCATTCAGTGAAGAGTGCCATGTATCAAGCTGCTGATGCAACTATACCAGCTCTATATTCTCATGGTTACTTTGTTTTGTCTATATTCTCATGGTTACTTTGTTTTGAATGATGAATTCTCCCTGGATTTACTTGAGTTTCCTCCCATATGTACGTATTACAAGGGCTTGAATGCAGCAGAGCGTCTGTGCAGCACTGAAAAATGGCTGTTGTTGAGTTTCTGCTGTATTTTCCAGGTATCGCAGGTACATTACTGGGAGCTTTGCTGTTGTTATTGCTCTTATATCACCTTTCCTCGGACCACAAATCTCAGAAAGAAGGGAAAGAGCCACCGGGACCCAAATCACTGCCGCTGTTGGGGAACCTGCTGACCCTTGACCTCACAAGACCTTTTGACAGCCTTTGTGAGGTGACAACTTGACATGAACACATTTAAACAGTAATAGTAGCCTAACATTTTGAGATTTGTTTGTAAATGTCCTTGTGTCCTCCAGCTCTCCAAAACCTACGGGAACATATTTCAAGTGTTTTTGGGTCCTAAAAAAGTTGTGGTATTAGTTGGATACAAAACCGTCAAAGAGGCCCTTGTCAACTATGCAGATGAGTTTGGGGAGCGAGATATTACACCTGGTTTCAGGATACTTAATGATGGTCATGGTAAGAATAACTAAATGTTTTGTTTGCATTTAAATCAGTTCATAATTTACCACCAAATTGTGTTCAGTCATTATATGGTTTATTAGCCTAGGACACTAGGCTCATGGTCTGATGGTTTTGTGTTGATCAGGGATCCTCTTTTCCAATGGAGAAAGCTGGAAAGAAATGCGACGCTTCGCTCTCAGCAACCTGCGGGACTTTGGGATGGGCAAGAGAGGAAGTGAAGAGAACATTATAGAGGAAATTCAATATCTGAAAGGAGAGTTTGATAAGTTTGAAGGTACAAGCTGAGACACACACACATGCAAACATGCTCTTAGTTTATAAGATCCATTGAGAGACGGTTTGTTGTTTCCTCTTCACAGAGAAACCCTTCGACACGACACAGCCGGTGAACTACGCTGTGTCAAACATCATCTCATCTATCGTGTACGGCAGCAGATTTGAATACACAGACCCTCAATTCACTGAAATGGTCGACAGAGCAAATGAAAATGTTCGGGTTAGTGGGTCGGCGTCTATGATGGTATGGAAGTAGGAATTATATATTAACCAGAAATTGTTTGGTGACTTTGAAATAATTTTTTTAATCGTTAATACATGCACATCTTTCTTTACTCTCTCTGAATATGTACTTATAAGCTATACAATATATTTCCGTGGTTGGGTCCGTTCCTAAACAGCAAAAGGATTATTATGAGGAATTTGATGAAAAATAGAGCAGAAATTGTGAAATTAATCACTGGACTGCAGGAGACTCTAAATCCACATGACCGCAGAGGGTTTGTCGACTCCTTCCTCGTCCACAAACAGAGTGATGAGGTATGGAAATCACCATGTAGCATAGAAATGCAGGAAAAGTCAAAAGTAATCAGTAGCTTTGATTAGTAAACCGATGTAGACTTGCACACAATATGCTAAACTTGCAATGGTTTTTATTTTGAATATAGTTGAACATTTTGAATAAATTAAGTACTTTGCAACATTTAGCTTTACTCATTATTTTAGTAAAAAGGATAATTTTGTGATTTGTGGATTTGGACTTGTCAGCAATCCGGCAAGAAGGACTCATTCTTTCACCATGAGAATCTTCTCATGACGGTGGGAAATCTGTTTGTCGCTGGTACCGACACCACAGGAACGACTCTGCGCTGGGGTCTGATGCTTATGGCCAAATACCCTCATATACAGGGTAAAAATACAGTAATGTCAACGAGTTTTTCCTCAATGCTGAATTCAACAGTGTCCAAAGGAACAAATATGTGTTGCATTTGAGTGCAGATCGAGTTCAGGAGGAGATTGACAGAGTGATCGGTGGACGTCAGCCAGTGGTGGAAGACAGAAAGAAATTACCTTATACAGATGCTGTGATCCATGAAACCCAGAGACTGGCAAACATAGTGCCCATGAATCTCCCTCATATGACCAGCTGTGACGTTACCTTCAATGGATACTTCATCAAGAAGGTCAGTCAGAAGAATAAATAGATATAAAGCCAAGAGAAGATACCATGTGCATCTTGAACATCAAAGTTTTGGCCTTTTCTCTTCATTTTCTAGGGCACCACTGTAGTTCCTCTGCTGACGTCTGTTTTGAAGGATCCAAGCGAATGGGCAAAACCAAACAGCTTTTACCCAGAACACTTCCTTGATGAGAAGGGGCAGTTCATCAAGAGAGATGCTTTTGTTCCCTTTTCTGCAGGTACGTTCAAATCTAAACACCCAGTGATTTGAAGAAATAAACATTTGAATTGTAATTAAACACATTCTTTCTTCTCTCAGGCCGCAGGGTTTGTCTTGGAGAGGGTTTGGCCAGGATGGAGCTCTTCCTGTTCTTCACCTCTCTCCTTCAGAGCTACCGCTTCACAACTCCACCTGGAGTGTCTGGAGATGAGCTGGATCTCAAAGGAGTAGTAGGAATAACGTTGAATCCGTCTCCACACAAGCTGTGTGCGATCAGACGCTCCTGATACTTGACAATCAAAACATATTATACTTAATTTTAAGTAAGAACTGTCATGATTTTGCTTGATCTGAGTAAATGCACAAAATGTAAGTTTGCAAATAACTTAAAAAACCTGGGGAGAAATGTGTAAAATCACTTCAGACTTTTTTTACTGCTGTTTTTGGCACAACTTGTCTTGAGTAGCAGGTGCATGGGTTGTATTTGTTTATTTTTGTACTTGTTGTGCTGTAAGAATTTTGTAGTAAAAAAAAGATAATTGAACAAAAGTTTCTCAATAATTTTCTTAAACATGTTAACACAAAAATATCTTAACCACTTAAGACTACATTAAGTTACATTAATGTGTATAAGAATAATATTGCTAATGAGATAATAAACTTAAAGGTGTATTTTCTGAATAGATATATTCTTCACTTAATATAATTTGCTTCTCACTTATCTTCTCACTTGTCTATGAAGAAAAATGCTTTCCTACCCTTTGCTATTTGCCAGATCTTGGGCATTTTTTATTTATTCTTTACTGACAACACATTTGCTGTACAAAAGCCTTATCAATATTTTTTTCAGACCTTTTAATTTAAGAAAAAATAAAATTACTACAGTACAGTAAATGTTTTAAAAGTAGATAATTGGGCTGTGCTACTCTGGGTTTTCAAATTTACAGTGGTATACTTCAAAAATATGTTTTGAAAAATATCATTTTGAGCTGTTGCTTTAACTGTAATCTACTGTACATCTACAACAACATTGGACTGTGTCCTAGTTTTTGACAGTCTCCACCTCCAAGACCAAATGTAACCACTCCCACTTCACCTATGCTACATTTAAACTGCACAAGCCTCAAGGTCTTCTGGGTATTGTTCCGTGAACATGGCTCTTATGGAGGCACTCCTTCAGGTTTCCAGCACAGGAACATTAATCTGCTGCTTGCTTCTGCTCTTAGCTGTTTATCTCCTGTACTTCAGGTCTCAGAGAGATGAAAATGAACCTCCAGGGCCAAAACCGTTGCCACTTTTGGGAAATCTGCTAATGTTGGATGTCAGCAAACCACATTTGAGCCTGTGTGAGGTAAGTATGAATTAGATCAGTCCTTTTGGCCAACCAGTTCAGCTTTGCTTCGATTGGTTTGTTGACAAACCTGCCTGACGAGTTCTTAAAGAGCACAATTCCGTTTTTCACGGATAGAAAATATATGATAGTTCACCCAGAAATGACAATTCTATCTTCGTTTACTCACCCTCATGTCTTTCCAAACTCTTATGACTCCTTTGTTCTGTGGAACACAAAAGAAGATATTTTGAACTTGCATAGAATTGACTTCCATTGTATGCAGTGCTTGAAGTGGAAAAAAAATAAGTGCCGGGAAAACCCCCCC
>NW_015557159.1:193094-209854 GCF_001515605.1 Sinocyclocheilus anshuiensis
TATAAATATTAAATAAATAAATAATTAATTTTATAATTCACTATGTATGTATAGTTCCTCAATCAATCAATCAATCAATCAATCAATCAATCAATCAATCAGTCATTTACATTTATTAATTTTGCAGATGCTTTTATCCAAAGCAACTTACAATCGGGGAATACATCAAGCGATTCATCTTAAAGAGGCAAATAGACACAGGAAGTGCTCATAATGCCAAGTTTCAGGCATTGTTCAAATAAGTACAACCTAGATTGGGGATTAAGTAAAGAGAAGCAAAGTTTTTTTTTTTTAGGATGAGGTCAGATGGTGACGAAAGAGATGAGTTTTTAGTTTTGATCAATTTTAACAATCAATAATTAAATAAACGTTTTCAATAAAAATAAGCACAAGTCAAGCTGCGATACCAAACAGGACCACAGGGAGACGCCAAAGACCACTAAAGCTCCTGCCTTGACCTGACTGTACTACTATACGCATCCATTCAGAATCGCTAAAATGCTGACCACTGTATAATCTAAAACACCTTCAGCCAGCATCCATTATAAAACACGCTCTGGTGAAATTGGTCGGGTTTTCTCTGCATATAGCGCTGTTTTGAACTTACTGTTTGAATTCGCTTGCTGGATCCTTCGACTTTCCAGGAGTTTACCAGTTTTAAATGGTGTGATCGCAAAAACGTACTTCTTTTCATTTTTAAGGTATTGTTTTCGTTATAATGTACTGATTCAAATTAATAATCAATAATTAATTATTATTCTACTACTCTGCGTGCCTCCCCAGACATGCTCTCGTGCCCCACACATTATTAGGTGTGTTCGACTTGAAGCAGCGCTGCACAGACCGATCGGTGTGAAATCAAAAATCAAAAGCGGGAACTTCCGCCAATAGTTATAGGAACCAGTGGCGGCTCGTGGGTATTAAAATAGAGGAGGCACACTAATTGTATTGGTCTGGGATCCCTGCCGATTATTATTATTATTATTTGCTTGGTAAATCTGTTGGCGATCAAATATTCAATATCACTACTCGTCATACGTACTTGGTACATTATCAGCGCAGCGGCAGCCGTTCAAACTAATATCACGTAATTTACGTCTCTTTGATGATTGGTTGATATCAGAAGGGAGGCTAGCCTCCCTTGCAAGGGTTCTTTTCTCAACACTCATCAGCGCTGAAAGTGAACACTCGATGGTGATTGGCTAATTTTTGTTACCAACGGAGGCACGAGAGCTCCGCGCTCCCCCGGCCTCCCCCTACCCTTCTTTGTCATTAGCGGTTGCAATTACATCAGCAGATTCAGCACATTCGCGATAGAAAAGCGGCGCTTTCACGTTATTTTATTACCACTGTGAAATTACAAACAAAAAATACACATTCTGAGACATGAACTGAAATGAATTGTGAATTTTATTAACATTAAATCGTCCTCCTCCCATTTTCACCTCAAAATTATGGGGAAGCTGTGCCTCCCCTGCCTCTTTTAATGTTGAACTATGACTATGAAAAGGTTCCTCCAGTGCTAAAGCGCCTGAAGTACCCTGAGAGCTATTAGAGAGCCTTATGCTTTCGAATCGCCCTCGTGGTACTTTGATGTCACACACTGATCGTTCTGCGCAGCGCTGCTTCAAGTCGAACACATATTGATAACCCCTGAGGAAGACCGACTCTGCTTGCATTCATTCACGTGATTCACGGTACCACGTCCTGGTAGTGTGATTCAGAGGCCTCATGCCTATTCAAAGTGAGGGGGCATGTGCCAAGTGGATTTTGAATGCAGCTTCCAAAAGACAAAAAATAGCCGAATAATATTTTCTATATTTGATACAATCACACCAGCATGATTAAATCGTTCAGCGCGTCATATCAGCTTCTAAAATTCAAATCTGCGTTCGCTGGCTAGCGCTGAGGCAGAGACATACGCGTTTTTACAGTACATTATAACCAATCACACATGATGCTGTTGAGCTTATGAATGCAATGACCTATCAGAGGTGTTCAGATGAGTCATCGCTAAAATGCCAGTGTTTTCTTCACTCACTGGCTGTCTGAATACCTCTTTCTGGCGAATTCTCTCCTTAGAAACAACAAACTACAGATGAGTGTATGAATCTAAGTAAGATATTCATTTCACAGTGTAAACAGCTTCAGTGATTTTAATGGGCGAACTAAATAAAACACGAGTGCTATTTTGGCTGCTGTGTGTCACATGACGACCCCGAGAATTGCAACGTGCAGTAAACGATAAAACTGTTTGCACTACAAACCAGTGTGTTCATAATTAAGATAATACATTAAAATAACATGGTAAGACACACCAATTTGCAATATCAAGCAGCAAAATTTGCTGTTTTGTTCAGCTAAAAATAGTGCTGGGACGATTGATACTGAGGCTCTGATGCTCCAACGCAGTTTTCAAAACACTATTGTATCACACACTGTGCCGATGCTTGTATTGAAATGACAATACCACGTGATTGATGACGTTTGAAGCTTCGAACGTCATGCAGTATTGGAAGATTGGGACAGCTGGTTTGAAAAAAATCAGCGCTTCGCATGACTCTTGTGTTTGACTTTACATTGACTTGGTTGTGTGTGTGTACGCACTACAAACCAGTGTGTTCATAATTAAGATAATACATTAAAATAATATGATAAAACACACCAATTTGCAATACCAAGCAGCAAAACAAGCTGTTTTGTACAGCTAAAAATAGCTGGAAGTGGATGACACCGGAAGCCAGACCCATAAAATTTACAAATGGCCACACCCACACCTATGGAAAAAAAGGTGGATAAAAAAATAAAATAATTCATAATAGTATTATTTCACTTTATTTACAATAGCACTACAATAGTTTGACAATACTATTATATTTAAAAATTAAAAATAACTATCAAATAAAAATACAATTATTTTACAGTACACTTAAAAATACAATGCTAATATTTACATTTTATTTTACTTTTTTATTTTTTTTATATGAGTTTTTTAACATTTTCAAACCTAAAATGAGCAAGCTTTTATTTTGGCGGGTTGCTGGTAGGTACGGTAAATGCACTGCATGTTTTAGCGGAGCTCAGCAAGGACCGCCTCCCTCATTTCCATGTTGCACACGGAAAGTAAAAAGAAATAAATTAATAAATAAATCTGGAAATAAATACAGGTGGGAATAAAAAAATAAAATAAAAAATAAACACATGAATAAATACATTGAAAAATAAAAAAATAAATATGAGAATAAGTAAATAAAAGTTAAAAAGAATAAAAATAAATGTAAAAAATAAATACATAAAATAATATAATACATAAAGGAAAAAAGTAAATAAATTCAGGGTTAAATTTGATTACAAATTAACTATATTTGTTTTTATAAATGTATTTCTTTATTTATTTTCCTGTTATTTTATTTATTTATCCATATATTTTATTTATTTTTAATTTCTGCAGGTTTGGTCCTCCATACATAACTGCCTATAACATCTCTTTCAATCTTAATCAGATGGCAAAGCAGTTCGGCCCAGTGTTCACAGTCTACTTTGGTCCAAAGAAAGTGGTTGTGTTAGCAGGCTACAAAACAGTGAAGCAAGCCCTTGTTAATCATGCAGATGAATTTGGAGACAGAGAAATCACGCCACTGTTCCATGATTTAACTAAAGGGCATGGTAAGATCACCCCAGTCTGCCGAGTAGCCTATATGTACTTACCGGATTCTTTAGCATATGAGTTACATACAATGATACAAAGTTACATACACTGGTACAGGTTTTTGGATACTTTTGGACATTTAAGTCACACTTATAATAGTCTGTTATTCACATTTCACGATTAGGTACAAAACCAAGTGGCATGTGCTGAAGTGATGCTCGATCTTTTCCCAGAACCAACTCCACTTTTCTGAACCACTTTTTAAAGTATTTTTTAACCAGGTCTCTTTTAATGGATGTATGGATTCAGTTCTGAAAGTAAAAGTTTCCAAGACTTGTCTATATTTTCAAGAAAATATAGTTTTAATTTTGTGAAATGTTTTCATTGAAAAGTACTAATTTTTAAAATTTCTTTTAATACCATGGTGTTTTGTTATATAATGCAAATATATTTATACAATTTTAATTGTGGCTTAAGTGCCCAAAGCCACTGTATATGCATACATCTTGCATATGATTTACATTTATGCATTTTGTAGACACTTTTATCCAAAATGACTTGCATCGCTTACAAGGTCTTCATTTTGATCAGTTCAAGCATTTCCTGGGAATCAAACCATCGCTAGCACCACAGGAATATATGATATCTGTAAGATGAATTTTAGAAATGAAACATCTTTGTAGGTATTATATTTGCCAATGGAGAGAGTTGGAGAGAGATGAGACGGTTTGCTCTCACCAACTTACGAGACTTCGGGATGGGAAAGAAAAAGATCAAGGAGAAAATCATAGAGGAAACATGCCATTTACTAGAGGAATTTGAGAAGTTTGAAGGTAAAGTACATTTATTAATTCAGCCAATGCTTTTACCAATGAAAGATGCAACAACACATGATTTATCTTAAAGAGACAGTAACAAAGTTACAAAAGTCTCCTTGAAAAACACATGGAGATAAATACAGCAATGTAGACAGATGTACTGAACACTACGACCTGTTCTTTTGTAGGAAAACCTTTTGAAACCACACGGCTGACGAACTACGCTGCCTCAAGTGTCATCTCTTCCATTGTGTATGGACGCAGGTTCGAGTATACAGACCCTCAGCTACGGTGTATGGTGGATCGAGACAATGAGAGCATCAGGCTGAGTGGAACAGCATCCGTGCAGGTTCACATGTTATTTCAATATATTCGGTGAGAATAGAGATAATTAAGAGGTTTATAATGGCATACAGTATTGCATTATGGTCATAGAAACATCTCTTGGTTTTTGTTCTCCAGCTCTACAACATGTTTCCTTTCTTGGGTCCATGGCTCAAGAATTTGAAACTAATCATGAATAACCTAGCACTCGATATCAAAGAGATATCAGAGCTGGTGAGCAGTTTACATCAAACACTGAACTCGCAGGATCTCAGAGGCTTTGTGGATTCGTTCCTCATCCGCATGCAGAATGCAGAGGTATTTATTTAGGTTAATTTGAAAACTAATCTTGTTTTTTTACCTCTATACATCTCTAACCTACCATTTGGTCAGGAAACTGGAGTGAAGAACTCGCTTTTCCAGAAGCAGAACCTCATTTTCACAGTCGCCAACCTGTTCGTCGCTGGTACGGACACTATTAGTACAACACTGCGCTGGGGCTTGCTGCTTATGGCCAAATATCCACACATACAAGGTATGATAGAAATTCTTAAAACATTAAAGGAATATTCTGGGTTCATTATGGCATGATAATAATAATAATAATAATATTTCCACATCAAATGAATTTCCTTTAAAAAATATCTGCGTTAGAGTGAGGCATAATGTTAAAATACTTGCTATTTCAATAGTACAGCCACACAACGTGTGTTAACATGATTTTCTGTTCAAGTTATGTCCAAATTTCAAACATTGTCATCATGACAACCCAACACCATAAACCATAAAAACAACATGATATTTTTAAAAAAAGCTTTAGTAACCATTCACGCAGAATGCATTTTGCGTTTAAAAACACGAGAGGCAGGGCAGTGGAATGACAAAATTAAGTTTAACCCATTTTAAAAAGATTTTGCATTCAACTGTGCTGCCTTTCCATTGTTTTTCCACGTTAACATGCACTAGACCACATGTATCAAACTGTCCTGCAGAGAGTAGCTCCAACCAGCTCCAAAACACCTGCCTGGATGTTTCTAGTAATCCTGAAGACCTTGATTAGCTGGTTCAGGTGTATTTAATTAGGGTTGAAGCTAATGCTGTGTTCCATTTGTACACTGAAGCTGGAAATTCTGATTTCCCATTAGGAACTTTTAACGTGCTCCCAAGTTAGGGAATTAGGGAATCGCAACAACTCCAACTTCAGAATCCAATATGGCTGCTCAGTGCATCAACAGAAGAGAAACAGTAGTAATATACTGGGTGCGTCTCAGTCAGCTCCCTAGTTCAGTAGTCAGGGCACTGATCAGGGAGTCGGCCATTTTAAAATCCTGCCAGTGCACTGGAACGTTCGCTCCCTGAAAAATGCCACAATGCACTGCAAAAACTAGGGAGCATTAATGCTCACTGTGCTCCCTTACTAGAAATTACATCACATTTCTGAAGCATGACGCATAAACCACACGAGCCAACTGGATAAATATGATGCGTGCCCTGATTCGTGAACAAGATATACTGATTCACAAGCTCGGAAGCTGATTGAGACGCACCCATTGTTTATTAGCACTTATGTTTGTCTGTGTCTCAATAAACTGCATGCTAAATGTGGTGCACACAGTACTGTCCCCTATTTGTGGACATGACACTATGGCGTTATCTGTGCAAAATACCGCTTTTTATGTGTTCTTAATCGACTGGTATGGTTAACAATGGATGCTTCCATGGGTTTTCTCACTATACTGGAACACGGTCCACTTGGGTGTGACATCATTCCCAGCTCCGACATCCGACTTCTGAGGTAAATGGAATGCAGCATAAACTCTGCAGGACAGTGGCCCAGGATCTAGTTTGGACACCCCTGCCCTAGATGGATGTCTTGACCATTGCGCTTGAGTCTTATGTTTGTCAGCGTCTCTTGCATGTGCGCTGCGTTGTCAAGTTATAAGAAGTTTATATGAAAAAAACAACAACATGGGATTCATTCCACTTGTGTATTTAAACGCGAAATCTCGTTCAATGTGAAGAGATCCCTACAGCTCAAATAACACCCATGCCTTAACAGAAGAATAAAAGTAGGGTGCTTTTATAAAATTATACACCACATTTTTTTTAAACCTCCAAACAAGGCCCCACTTAAGAGCCTCCTTGCTTTTTATAAAAAATAAAAACAAAAGGACGGATGCGTGAAAATTATTTTTGTGGTAAGCTACATTATACCACAAATGCTGTACATTGAGCTGAACTTGCACTGAACCCGGAATATATCCTTTATCAATCAGTCAGTGTTTTTTTTGTTTTGGTTAACAGGCATGACATTTAGCATTTTCGCTGTTCGGTGTGTGACTTGTTAAATATAGCTTACGATGTTTGAGCATGTCTTGTGCTGGTGGACTGAGTTCAGAAAGTGAAATTTAAAGTGTGATGTGTTTGCAGATCGGCTTCAGGAGGAGATTGACCAGGTGATCGGTGGACGGCAACCGGTATCTGAGGACAGGAAGAACTTACCGTATACAGACGCTGTGATCCACGAAACCCAGAGATTTGCTAACATACCACCCATGAGTATCCCACATATGACCAGCTGTGACGTTCACTTCAATGGATACTTCATCAAGAAGGTTAGTGTATTGTAAAATAATATAAAAAACTGAAATAATTCCTAATACAAATGCAGTTTTCCCACTACATTACCCCATTCCACCAAAGTAAAATATGTAAAAATGAACATACATTTTCAAATGCACAAAATATTCACCTTTTAGTGAGAAACATTAAGATGCTATGTTTTTCCTTGAGCAGGGCACATGTGTATTTCCTCTTCTAATGTCTGTACTGTGGGATGAGGATGAATGGGAAACACCTCGTAACTTTAACCCCGAACACTTCCTGGACAAGCAGGGGCGATTTGTGAAGAGAGACGCCTTCTTGCCCTTCTCTGCAGGTACCGTTTCCCTTCATGCAGGGTTTGATTGTCTTCTTTATTCATGAAATATCCTTTTTAAATGGTCTCAAACGAAAGTTGATGGGCCAAGGCTTCTGTTTCTATGCCCTGGTGAAAGGAAACAAATTGTTTATTGTAGATTTTGTTCTTTCTGATGTGTAGAGGTTTGTGGCCTTCTCTCTCTCTCAGGCCGCAGGGTTTGTCTTGGAGAGGGTTTGGCCAGGATGGAGCTCTTCCTGTTCTTCACCTCCCTCCTTCAGCATTTCCATTTCACTCCTCCTCCAGGAGTGTCTGAAAATGATTTGGATCTCACTCCAGCGGTGGGCTTCACCTTGAACCCGACCCCACATAAACTGTGCGCAGTCAAACGCTTGTGAACTCTTTTACAGTAAAGTTGATGCAGTCTGTATTTGTTCTAACACAAAATAACGCATTACATTTGTGTGTTCATTCTTTATATGCAAGGTGAAAGCTCAGAAATCATGATTTTTAAGCATTCACCAAAAAAAAAAAAAACTATGAAAACCATGTCATAAATAAAATAAGAAGAGTCAAGTGTGCCATTTTTTGCACTATTTTTTTGTTGTTTTTTTTGACCTTGGCATTTTGAATCAAACGATGTTTGCCAGACTTAAGCCCATCCCTTTCTTACAACCGACTGCAATCTCAGAGATGGTGGATAGAACCAAGGCCCAGTGTTTTTATTTTTTGATAATCAATCAGTTTCACCTGGATGCATTTTAACATGCTGGTAAATAAACTAACTACAAGACAATTGCAAAATGCTTCATGATTAAATAAAACAATTCAGTTCACAGACGTTTCATTAGATTTTAATGGTTTTTTTTTCTTTTTGGAGGTTTTTAAAAGTGTAAAACTGTCTTTTTTTGTCTGCTGTCTTTGACATCAGAGGTCACATTTTGTTTACGTGGGATTGAAAAACGAATTCAGCAATTGTATATTGAATTTCAGTAATTGATTTGTATATTGCATATGGAATTTAAGGAATTATACTGAATTTCTAAGTACAAGATAAGACATTAGGGGCCTCATTTATAAAACATGCGTACGCACATATTTGATCTTAGAGTGTGCCTACACTAAAATCCAAGACAACGGTGATAATACTCAATAGAAAAAATATAACTACACACACATCGTTTGTCCACTGAATAATTACTCATTATTAAATAAAAAGCGCTCTCGCACGAACCTCTACCTCCGCCAGCAGGACCTCAATTTCAGACTCAGTAACGTTTTTCTTTTTCTTTGTGCTCATCATTCTAAAGCGTAGAAATTCAGATATTGGCGTGTGCTCTTTTATATGGTAATGTTATTAATTAGGGGGCGGAGATCTGACACCAGTAAGCTGCGCACAATTTCAAGATCATTTGCGATTTATAAATGTCACATCTGGAAGAGAGGCGTACGCACGTGTTTTTGTGCGCACTTACGCACTTTTGTGGTTTATACGCAACATTTTATAAATGAGGCCCCAGGTGTTTACAACAAGAATAAGAAATCCATAAGGAGTTATACGTTTACATTCTTACATCTAAATGGGCATATTCTATTAACTTTTGTTAGTTTCATATACAACTAATTATAAATAAGATACCCTAACCCTCACAGAAAACCTGCTGCATTTTTTATTATTTGTAAAGAAAAAAAAAACAAAAAAACATTTACTTGATATCTAGTTTCAAGGTTTTGTCAGGTTGAGCTCACATCTGGGTACAAATTTGTCTGTGTATTTTTGTGACTTTGGAGCCCCCTACAGTTAAGATAATATTTTGCTAAATTTCATATTCATGAATGTAAATTCAGTCAAATCCAACCTTTTGTTTTTTGGTTCTTAAAAAAGAAATTAAATGATATATTATCAAGACTGTTTATCATGAACCTTGATTAGCCTACCCCCTGGCTGTGTGTTTTTTATTGCAGTTCTGATTACATTGACCACGCCTGTACTATTCATAAAATGTAATAATAATAATAATAATGGTGTATTCAAAATTATTTATTCAAATTAATTATTTTGATTAATGTCTGTTATTCATTTCTTTTATTTTAGTTGGCTTGGATTCAGAGATTCATGATTCAGATTTTTTAATTATTTATTTGTTTCAATTTGACGTATTTTTGTCTTCATATAATATTTGAAGATATAAGATATATGAAGACAAAAAATACATCTAATATTCATAAAGTTTGAATATATATTCATTAAGTTATTTATATATCACTCAAGCTCAGAGTCCGAGCTGCCGAGGACAGTTTAGTGTGTGGTGGTGACATGACTGAGAGCTACTGCAACATAAACTGACTAAGCGCTGAATGATTTCGCAAAAAAAGCATCAGGATCATATACTCCTGGAAATTGACTCATTACGAATCTGAGTGACTGTCACGTCCAAAAATGAGTTTTGCTTGAGTAACTTCTGTGAGTGTGTGAAAAAGCCATTCTTCTTATTAGATTACAATATAACGAGATAACAATTACAAGATAACAATTTTGAAACTGAGATTTAAAAGTAAAAGTCCTACGTACAGTTGCGTTAAGTTGGCACACATTCACTATTTTGGTTGTTTGGTTTAGAGGAACTCTGAGGGCTGTGTTAGGAGGAATGTGAGTGCGCAGACGTCAGCCAGTGAGCTGTGAACTGCTTTCAGCTCCTCCCTTCATGTTTTCAGCATGTTGAGACACGATGACCTGAAAATTACTTAAACACAGATTTGGTGTGAAGACTCACAGTTGTTTTGGAGAGCTCTCTGACTATGGCTTTAGTGGAAATGCTTCTCATGCATGTGTCCTCCACAGGAGCTTTGCTCGCTGCTGTGCTGTTGTTTTTGGTTGTTTATCTATTCTCCTACAGCTCCAGCTCTCCAGAAGATCCTCCAGGACCCAAACCACTGCCACTGCTGGGGAACCTGCTCCTATTAGACCTCAGACAACTTCATGTGAGCCTCTGCAAAGTGAGTTTCTGTTTCTTGACTTGTTTTTGCTTCACCAATATTTCATAGATTAAAAAAAAATTCCTAGAGTTCCTATTGTCATAATATGTTATGGATCCTAAGTGGATCCTAACAGCATTGTTCTTACAGATTCCAACATGACACAAAACAAAAACTAGATGTTGGAAGTTCAGGATCACATTTGATTTGAAAAGGATTCCCATTTGATCCTGTCAGGCCCCATTTCTTTACTGCTTTCCAGAGGTTTTCTACTTCTTGTCTTTACTTTCTGTGGTTTCAGGCAAAACATTCAGGTTTTTGGTGCAACCTGATAGTTGAGTGCAAGAAATACTAAATGTCAACCATCACAAGTTGGATAAATGTTTTCATATAATCATATATTTGAAAGCTCACCTTTTCTGTCATATATTTGACCACTGTTGCTGTAGACCAAAATAAGTTTGCATTTGAAGAAACGTTCTGTCACCTATTTTAAGTTCCACTTTCCAAGTTTTTTGCTTATTCTCATATGAATTGCTACTAGTGACAGATCAGTGCATGAGTATGTTGTGTGAATTTGTTTCACAGTTGTCCAAGAAATACGGGTCAGTGTTCACAGTGCATTTTGGACCCAAGAAGGTTGTGGTTTTGGCAGGATACAAGACAGTTAAACAAGCACTTGTGAACCAGGCGGAGGAATTTGGGGAAAGAGACATTACCCCCATATTCCAGGATTTCAATCATGGACTCGGTAAAACATCAGCTTGAGACAGCATGATGTGCACTAATGTATCACTGCTGAAGCTTGAGCTTAATCATTGAAATCATTGACATTGAGTTTTTGACAACTTTTCCATTGTGGCTCAGTTGTTCTATTCTTGTTAATGGATAAGTAAATGTTTAATATAAAAAAATTAGAAGAATATGAAGTAGTTCTGTTGGAGTAGATCAGTCATCCTCTCTCATGAGTTATGAATACAAACCATGTTTCTCCACAGGAATCGTCTTTGCTAATGGCGACGGCTGGAAGGCGATGAGAAGATTCGCTCTTTCAGCTCTTCGAGACTTTGGAATGGGCAAGAAGCTGAGCGAGGAGAAAATAGTGGATGAGACACGTTACCTGCGGGAGGTGTTTGAGAAGTTTCAAGGTAGAACAACTGCCTGCGTGAATGACAAATGTTTCTAAATTTGATATTTCTTATAGAGTGATATTGTTTTCTAAATATCACTCTATATTTCTTCTCGGTTTGCATATGTATTGCAGGAAAACCATTTGACACGACACAACCGGTGAATTATGCTGTCTCCAACATTATCTCAGCTATTGTTTATGGGAAACGATTTGAATATGAGGACCCAAAGTTTCAGGATATGGTGGACAAGGCAAACAAGAACATCCGCATGCTTGGTTCTGCTGTGATACAGGTACTCGCCAGTGTTTTTGGTGCAGTTCCATGCAGTTTTATTTTAGTATCATTGATCTATTCTATAATCTTAAAAATAAAAGTTTAAAAAAATGTATTTATATTTTTTTGCAACAATACCATATAAAGTAAGAGCCATTTTTGCTTCCCCAAAGAACCTTTCAGTGAACAGTTCTTAAATTTTTTTTTTATTTTTTCTTAGTGTGAAGAATATTTGAATAATCTGAAGAACCTTTTTCCACTATAAAGGTTCTATAAAGAACCTTTTTCCACTTTTGTGCAATGGAAAGATTGCATGGATGTTAAAGGTTCTTCATGGAAACTTAAATGTCAATAAAGAACCTTTATTTTTATCAGTGTAAGTCTATATAGTTTTTATTAAGTTTGATTTCAGATTTAGCTTTAGTTATTTTAGTACTTCAAGGTAAATTAAATGAAAATGAGAAAGTTTTAGTTTTAGTGAACAACAATAACCCTGTTTCATGGCTGTGTAGACTAGTTGTGGATCACGTGACTTCAGTTGCTCTTGTTTTGTAAGGTGACCGCATGGATTTATATGGTAAACTGAAACGGCTCCTCACATTTGGAATTGAAAGAATGAAAAACTAATGGGAAACCGGAGCACTTTGCTTAAAGGCAACGTGTGCCTTGTTTTCTGTGCATTCGTATTCTCCTATTGCATTTTAATTTTAATTTGAACAGTTCTTAAAGGTGCCATAGAATGCATTGATACAATATTTTAAATGGTTCTCTGATATCTACATAGAAGGTATGTGGCTTAGGTAAGGGCAAAAAATCTCCAGAAACGGTTTTACATGTCCATTTACAACCCTAGGATTTGTCCCTAGAATGAAATGGTCTGTTTTTACCTTATTTGGAATGGTCATGAATAATAATGTTGAGCTCTGCTCTGATTGGCTGTTTCACAGTGCAGCTCAACGTTGAGCTCTGCTCTGATTGGCTGTTTCACAGTGCGGCTCATTTCAGTAGCTCACACAGCAGGAAGGAAACACAGGGAAATATATATATTTTTAAAACTGTCTCTTGCGTTGGGTAATTATACTGTATATAAAATACGGGCATCAGGGAGATATTAATATGCGGGGATATGCGAATGCACGATCGCTTTTTACTTTCACTTTCGAGATTTGCAATCGCACATGCTCTATGTAAACTACAACGGCAGTACTTACCACACATTTTACAAGATCAGATGCTTGTCAGTGGTGCTCAGGATCTGTAAATCATCCTTGGTCATCTCTCCTTACTCTGTTTATGTGGTAAGTGAAATCTTATGTACTGTAATGTAACAGGCTACTGCTAGCAAGCAGCTAACCATGTCCCTTTAGTGGCTGGCAGTATTTTATTAGAATGTGTGTTATTTGTTTTCCGTACAGACACCAACCCATCCCTGCACATCACATCCCCTGCACAGCCTGGAACATAACATTTATTTCCATGATCTGCCATTTTCGCTATTATCCTCGCTTGTTTCTTCACAATACCTGCAGAACTTCTGATGATTCGGCTGTGCAGGTTCGGCTGGCGGCTGGCATAGAACATGGGCGGGTATATGCAAATGTTGGGGGCGGAACTATCAGTGATCCCGACTGTAACGTCACAGTCGGTGTTATGTTCTGATTCGCCTATTTTTCAGTGGTCTTTTGCATTCTCCAGATTTACATAAAAAGGAGGAAACAATGGTGTTTGAGGCTCACGGTATGTCATTTCCATGTACAGAACTGTTATTATTCAACTATGCCAAGGTAAATACAGTTTTCCATTCTATGGCACCATTAAAAGAACCATTTTTTTTTCAGATAAAGAATGTTTTTTCACTGAAATCCCCTTTTGTGGATGTTAAAAGTTCTTGAAACCATAGATGCCAATAAAGAACCTTCATTTTTAAGAGTAATACACAAGCAATTCATGAATCGAATACCGTGGTTCTGTGGTGCATTTTAAACAGTGCCAGTGAAAAAGCTAAATAATGCAAGCATTATATGGTGTTTAATATAAGAGACAATCATATGGATCCAGTCAGATTTGAAAATATGAGATAATGACCAAAAATGCTCTATACAGTTCAGTCACATGCTCAGGTGCTGTTAAAATAGATTTGGCTCTGGCCTGAAACTCTATTTCCTTATGTCAGACGAACAGCTGCTGTGTGTGTCTCTACCTGCAGATTTACAACATGTGTCCGTTTCTTGGTCCCTGGATGAAGACGTGGAGACTGCTGATGGAAAATGTGGAAAGCTTCAGAAGAGAAATAAAGGAGCTGGTGAACGTCTTACAGGAGACTTTGAATCCGCGTGACAGCAGAGGATTCATCGACTCCTTCCTCATTCACAAACAAAGCATACAAGTAAAGTATTACAGGAAATTTATGCTTAATTTTTGGCCAGCAATAGCTTAAACTTTCACCGCTGGCGTTTGGTTGTCATTATTGAATTAACTATTCATTTATATGCACGTTTCGTGGTACTGGATCTTTTAGCCTCATCCTGAGGATGAAGTCTGTGCTTCATGCAGGAATCTGGAGAAAAAGAGTCACATTTCCACGAGCAGAATCTGCTCATTACGGTGTCAAACCTCTTTGCTGCTGGTACAGACACGACTGGCACGACGCTGCGCTGGGGTCTGATGCTCATGGCCAAATACCCTCATATACAAGGTCCGACGTCCAAACTGAGGGAGGAAAATACACAGTTCTCATCAACACTTTCAGATTTGTCTTAAATCATAATGAGAGATCTCACTGATATTAACACTCTGTGTGCTTTATATGTTCTCTCACTGGTCATAGATCGGGTTCAGGAGGAGACTGACCAGGTACTTGCTGGCCGTGAACCTGTTTCAGAGGACAGAAAGAACTTGCCATATACAAACGCTGTAATCCATGAAGTTCAGAGACTGGCTAATATTGTACCCATGAATCTCCCTCATATGACCAGCTGTGACGTTACCTTCAATGGATACTTCATCAAGAAGGTTAGTCTTTCTTATGTGATATATTATTTTTCTTTACAACACATTGCTAAGTTAAACCCTTCTGCCTGAGTTTTTAAAAATAATTTCTAGATAATTTTTAAGGCTCAATCTGCTCAGGTTTGTGTTCTTTACTTACTTATTTTTGTCGAGTATACTTCCCAAGAGACCACACATGCAGTTAGGTTATATTGCACTACAGCATTTTAAAAAACATTGTAGAAACCACATCTAAAATAATAATAAAAAAATAACATTGTTACCAAAACATGATGTACAGCTTGTTTATTTGAATTACAAAAATGATTAGTATCAACCTGCAAATTTGAGAAAATGTACATAATATTTTTTTAATATATACAGTATAATTTTATACAACAATTTCAATTGTTCAAACAATTCTGTGTGAAAATCACTTCTAGGTCAGTTTTGTTTAGGTTGCCTCAAAATGTCAATATAACCCAGAGTTATATAGTTAACTAAAACTGAAACTTGATGAAAACAGAAAATATAAAAGTAAAGACAGATTAAAAATATTAATAACAACTATAATAGTATCTCAGTGATACTAAAATAGCACCGATTTCTTTTTACATTTTATTGAAGGTTTTTGAGGTGTTTTGTCATTTAAATTTTTTTATTTGCCATTTTAAAATATGTCTACATGATATTTATTCATTTTTAGTTCAGTTTTAATTAAATTTTTTTAGTACTTCAACTTCCCTAAATGAAGATTAGAAATGTTGCCTTGGCAAATAACTGAAATATATATATTTTTTTATTAAATAATGAATGTTTTTTTAAATCACTTCTGAAATCTAGGGGACGTGTGTTTTACCGCTGCTGACGTCTGTGTTGAGGGATGAGAATGAGTGGAAGACACCAAACACCTTCAACCCTCAACACTTTCTAGATGAGAAGGGTCAGCTGAAGAAACGAGACGCCTTCATGCCCTTCTCTGCTGGTATCATGTTTGAACTTTGACATTAGACCTGAACCTGATGCGAATGGCTTGATTGTGTTCGAGTATTTTTGATGGCATATTTTTGATTTGTCCTGATCCCAATATGTTACTGTTCAAAAGCAGTCATTCCAAATGTTATTTCTTTTATTCTCTTTCAGGCCGCAGGGCTTGTCTTGGAGAGGGTTTGGCCAGGATGGAGCTCTTTCTGTTCTTCACCTCCCTCCTTCAGCATTTCCGCTTCACTCCTCCTCCAGGAGTGTCTGAAGATGAGCTGGATCTCACACCAGTCGTGGGTCTGACTTTGAACCCTTCACCCCACAAACTGTGTGCAATCAGTAGAGCCGAACGACAACTAAACTGATCCATCAATCAACTGGGAAAAGTTCAGGTTTAATAAATATTACTTAAGCTATCCAAAAACCCAGTGCAATTATTCTAGTTTGTATTTTTACATGAACAATGTACTGTTCTAGCTATAGTGAGCTTAAAACCATGTCATATATAAAATAAGAAAGGTGAAGTGTGTCTGATTAAAGCACTTTCTAAAATTTGTGAGTCACTGCACCATTTTGGCTGAAAAAGCATCTTTTTTAAATTGATGTCAGTGTTTTCTGGCTAAGTACAAATTATTTTGTAAAAGTGTGAAATGACCATACACTCTAAAAAATGCTGGGTTGTTTCAACACAACTTTGGGTC
>NW_015557159.1:210017-217793 GCF_001515605.1 Sinocyclocheilus anshuiensis
TATATAGTCGGCTGAAGTCAAAACAAGTTGGCTTGTGGGATCAAAACATTCACTGAAGTTCAAGAGTGGACTTTTGGGTGTTTAGAATTAAAATGAGAAAGAACTTCATTAAAATAACTTTTCAAATTTTGGATTTTAAAAGTTAATGCAAAATCTTCCATTTTGCTTTTTTAATATCATCATTTAAATCGGTGAGAAAGTTTGTGCCCTTTGCAAATCCAAGTGAAACATGTTCAACAGAGAAGACAAGAAAAAGCATTTAACATTGTTCTGTTTAATCAAGTTTAACTGCATTAAATAAACATTTCATGTTCAAAAACAAGCACAGAAACACCACAGAATGACCGAAAGATTGAAGTCATTTGAAAAGCAAAAGCTAAACTAACTTCCAAGAGGCTCACGTGAGGTTGTCTGATGTCCAGCGGATGCAGGTTCCCCAGCAGTGGCAGTGGTTTGGGTCCTGGAGGACACATGCATGAGAAGCGTCTCCACTAAAGCCATAGTTAGAGAGCTCTCCACAACCTCAAGCAGAACAGATGTGAACAAGTGCTCAACTCTATCACTTTATATAGATTATAATAGTATTTTCTTTGGCGCCAGCCCTGAAAAAAGTAATGACATGACAACATTATTGTCAATTATTTATACCTGAATAACAATACTGAAAATACTAATAGTCACTGGATAGAAAAAAAGTGAAGAGAGAGCTTTGCGTTTAAGTCTCATTATGACAGTCGATCATCGTAACACTTTTATGGACATTATTGTTCTTATATGGTGTGGACTGTGCTGCGCTGCAACATAATCTTGCCACGTCGTGTCTATCTATTTTGTTGACTAACATTAATAGGAAACTTTAGAACTAAATGTACCATACAACAAGCAAGACAGATATAAATAAAGCAGTCATATAGTGAAAAAAAAATCAGAGTTGTATGGCTTTTAAACTTTCATGATCTTTTGTCTTACAGCTGTCAAAACAATATTGGTCGGTTTTCACAGTGCACTTTAGCCCCAAAAAAGTGGTAATATTGACAGGATACAAGGCTGTCAAACAGGCACTAGTGAACCTTTCAGAAGAGTTTGGAGACAGAGATATTACACCCATATTTCATGATTTCAACCAGGGATATGGAACGAATTCATTGTATATGTATTATCATGGTAAATCTGCATGGTATTATGATCTGATACAATATCATCACAGTACTGTTGTCAAATGAGAAAGAAAGATTAGGCATGTGATACAATAATCACAAAGAAATCACAACCATTTAAATTCTGCTTGATAACATTAATGGATAAATGATTCCTCTGCAGGGATCTCGTTTTCCAATGGTGAAAACTGGAGGGAAATGATCCCCAGTCAGCAAACAAATTTGGCCCAGATTTGGCATGCATCTGGCACAGCTGGCATGCATCTGGCACTGGCATACAGCATGTGGGCCAAACATGGCCTGGGATTGGCAGAGATGGTACCGGGTTTAAGAGTATTTGGCCCAGATGTCAAATATAGGTATGTGGGCCACGTAAGTATGGCCGATCTTGACCCACATTTAAAATCCATTTCAAATATTTTTGAGTAAAATCCCAATGTTTTCCCATTCAGAAAGGTAATATATTTCCATATATGTGAAACACTGTTAAATATATTGAAAATATATTTTTAAAATGCATAACATAAAGCTCGTGTTGCGTGTTTAATTATGTTTACATATATGTTAAATTATATTCATGCCTCATATGATATATGATATTATATCTTATATTATAGAATAGTATATCCTGTCGTTATATATATATATACTGCGTGATTGTCACTCGCGTGAACGAGCACCGATTTGCCTCCGATGTCGGGCATTTGTCGGCGATTTCACAAAACCTGTCGGCGAGTGAAAAATCGGGCTAATATCGTGCAGTGTGAACTCGGCATAACGTGTATACGCTCGCCAGCCGTCTGACAGATATCCGTCATTCGCTGGTCAAAAACCTTGTTAACTCCATTTGAGCTTGATTTTCATAAATGTTAAGTGTCTTTAAGTCTGATAAAGCCGCATAACAACTCTGACAACGCAGTGTTTAATTTTTATTAAAAAAAATGCTTTTTCCTTTTCTATTTGTTTTATATTTCAGTGCTTAGTAATGTGCATCTTCCCCATTACACAGCTATTAAAATAGTTCAGTTTTGGTTTTTAATGGCAAAGTGGTCATTTTTTTTTTTGTTTTTTTATAAAGTTAATTTAGAAATATGTTTGGAACATTTTATGTTTGTTAAATTCAAGTTTTTGTTTTTGAAAGGAACGACCAAGCGGCAGACAGTGAGTTGAGCATTATGTTTGATCAATTTAGCCTTCTCAAACCAACATGACTTGCCTAAAATAAACAGGCATAAAACACTTCATGCATTTCACAGTATTAATTTAAACACTTAACCTAGATAAATGAGCGCTGTTAGGCGCATATCCAAACGTTTGTGTGGAGAGTGGAAGCTAAAGCGCGCTTTGCAGGACAGGCGCCAGCGCGATCACTTGCATTTTTTTTAATAACATAAAAAAATTATTTGAAATAATTCAAATCAAAAACAAAACCTTTTTCATTATGTAATCCCTAAAGATGAATTTCCCTCTAAAGGCACGTCCAATGAGGAGATGGCAAGTCAGGTTGGTCAAATTAATTTTTGCAACATTGACTCAGAAAACATTGGTTTATTAACAAATAATACAAATATCCCCTCACTATTTTTTACTTTATTTATTTATTTATTTATTTTTGTTTGTTTTTTGGGCCGCTGTGCCAAAATTGTGTTTGCATTCAGTAGCCTATACCAGGGCTCTACAGTGCGACCATTTCAGTCGCATTTGCGCATCTCCATTCAAACACAGCGGTGTTTCGTTTATGAATGAACGGGCGTTTTTAAATTAATCTAGTGAGTCAGTGATTCCCCATTCATTAAGACAGTCACTTGCTTCATTCCTGAATGAATCAGCTGTTTGAATGAATCAATTTAATGAATAATTCAGTGATAAAATCAGTGACTTGCCGCCACCTGCTGGCAGTTTTAGTTTAATTTTTAAAGTATCTTTTCAGTTATTTAAATCTTTTAATATTTTAATATTTCTATATTCAAAATTTTATATTTAAAACATTAATCTCATCGTGAATTTATGGATTTAATTGCACTCATGCCACCTCTGAACCTCATTAAATGTCTGAAAGTACACCAAGCCACTGTTGTGTTCTTCTGTGCCACCTCTACAAATACATTTTGTTAATACTGATTTCATTTGATTGGTAACTTATGTTTCTTATTCAACTTGTTCTTATTCTGTCGTTTTAATTACAATTTTTTAAAATCTTATCAAATATAATTTTTAAAGAATTTGACAAAAGCTGACACTTTTAATAAAGTTAGAAAAATGCCATTACAAAGGTAAAAACAAAATTCCACTGTAAATCACTTTAAGGAGTCAAATATCACCTCGTAATGGGAAGGCTAATTTGTTTAAATAAAATTTTGGATCACTGATTAGAAGGTGCTCCTAAAATTTTGAACGTGCTCCTAAATTTTTTAAGTTAGGAGCACAAGTGCTCCTAAAAAGAAAAGTAAGGGTAGAGCCCTGTATACTGCAGCATTTTTGTGCCACGTTGAGAAATAACTAAATAAATAAGATTAACGTCATAATATTCTAAGAATAAAGTCAAAATTAAGATAATAAAATCATGTTATGAAGCACGCGTGAAGTTAATGTGAAAATTCCCCATATATGCCTACTCCAAAAAAAAAAAGTCTGTGGCATCCGTCATTCTTTTGACTTTATCACAAAATTGACAGAAGGCTGAGACTTTGTATTAACAAAGCACAAAACTGCGATTATTGAGTGGCTTGCATGCTACAAATAATGGACTTGAAAACTTTAAACATAATTTCCAAGCATAGACATAACATTTGAAAATGTAAATGTGTCAAACTGGGTATACCAGTTTCAAAATATTTTCAAATAGGCCTATGTATAAACATTTATTAATCATTTATCAATATATAGGCTCTTAATATGAACATGTAGAGTAGCCTACAACAAACTGCTCTTGTAATAAGCAGCTGTATGACATGAAAAAACAAAAAACAAAACCTGAACTCTGAAATAATAGACATCTGCTGATCATACAATTATCTAGTTTTCAGAAATGAGGTCTACTGTATAGTGAGTTATTTTTTTCTTTAGAGACGTGTTGTATTAACTATTACCAGTAAGTTCATATGTGCTCCGATTAACATTAGCCTATATTATTATATTGTATTATTTTTATTTAAACTGTAACTGTGAATATATTTGGACGCTCCATGTTAGTCACTGAATAGGCTTACATGATTTTCAATTGATTTTTAGGTGATATTGCTTGAAAAGTGAATTATAATGAGTGCTCAAAGAAAAAAAAAAAATTATTTATGCTGTTTATTTTATTATCAAAGCCTATGTGATAACATAACCTGAGGCTAAAAGCTGTGATATTAATGTTGTCCACTAGAGAGAGCCACAGGATAAGGAATAGGCCTATTTGAAGTTTATTTTGAAAAATTAATTTCCACACTTTTGAACAGAAATAAATGTATATAACAATTTAATTTAACTATGATGTACTGACAGTATAGTTTTATATAATCAGTGTAAATTGCTTATCCCAAAGATTTTCCAATCGTTAAAATGTTCCTAAATGCTGTCTTAGTTTTTCTCGATTACTAACACACAATTCATGAAACAATTCACCACTTTGTCACAACTATAAAGACATTCTCGTGACAAACAAACTTGTACAAATTTCCATGTCAAAATCAAATACTCCAGTCAAAAACCCTTACTTCTATCAATATCAAACTTTGGCCTCAGATGGCAAAACCTACAGTACAAATACACAGACAACTTCCCTGCCCAGTGAACACTAGTGAGATCAATTCAGAACACTGTAACAAAAACCTCTTATTGGGATTCAGGAATTATTTGGCAGCTCAATGTCTTAGTATACAACACAAATGAAAAATGCAGAAAGAATAAAATACACCAATAAGCTTTATGAAACATCAATTTTCATTACATTAAGTGATCTTACAGTAGATGAAGTAGATGATCTTACAAGAGAAGTAAAGTTCAAAAACAAAATAACTAAATATCAAATAGGTATGTAACATAATACAGTAGAGTGCTGATTGCATACATAAATACATTGGCCAAATTTCATTACAGTAGTATATGGTACAAAAATAAATTTCTTGGTCTTCTGACAAAACACTTTCTCAACCTTGCTTAGGCAGTTGTCTTTCAGACTCAGTTCTGCAAAAACACTTTCTCAAAAATAATTTCTAAACTACTAAATTAATTAGTAAAACATGATTGAAGTGTTTACTCATGGTCCATTGCTTACATTATGAATGCATCTTTAATTTAGAATTTGGTCTTTGGATTTAACTGTGTTAATGCATTAAGCCATTTTTCGATGTTATTTTCTTGGGGACAAAACTCTTAAACTCATTTCATACAAAAACCAATTTTGTAAAAACAAACAAACAGGAAAACCAACAGGATGCGCATTTTTGCTCTGACTTGAGCAGGAGGGCTTCACAAAAATGAACCGAAACTCAGCGAATACTTGCCTCATAGACATGATAAACATATCTATAAAATGCTTTAAATTACTACTTTAAAACAAAAAAAATTAAAATCGAAAACAAAAACTCTTTCATTATGTAATTTCTCTCTAAATGCGCGTCCAGTTAAGGAGATGGCGATTCAGGATCAGCAGCTTCATCTTTGTGACACGGACTCAGAAAACACTAGTTTATTAACAAATAATTCAAATATCCCCTCACTATTATTTATTTATTTTTTTTACTTTTTTGTTGTTGTTTGCTTGTTTTTTTGGCCGCTGTGCCAAAATTGTGTTTGCATTCAGTACAAATAGCCTACAGCGGCATTAGTGCCACGTTTTTTGAAACTCTGATTGATCGATTTCATGAGACATTCGTTTGTATTAAATTGTTCAGATTTTTTTAACATGCATTCAAATATTCATTGTTCTTGCTGCAAATATTAAAGAGGAAAATTTCATTGATTCATATGCCACTACTGCCGAATTATCTCAGTACAAATTAAAGAGCGTAAAAACACTTTTTATTCTATATATTAAACTATAAAACTAAATATTACAACTCCAAAATAAAAAATTACAAATATTGTTTCGCAGACGTCATGTAGCTTCTCACGTATCTTCTGAGGCAGCTTCTCACACGAGAAGGGGGGCGACGAAAGTGTTGCGCTTCTTATCACACGTCATTGGTCACGGCTTCTGCTCATTTACTTGTTTTTAGTAAATTTCTAATTTTAGGCGGTTTCTATAGTGTGATCTTAATGACAATGTCGAGAGCGCATAATGTTAACATCTATAGCACTTAACACATTTGACAAAATCACACACAGAACTGGCAAAAGGTACTGCAGATGACACAGCGCAGACGTCATGTAGCTTCTCACGTATCTTCTGAGGCAGCTTCTCACACGAGAAGGGGGGCGACGAAAGTGTTGCGCTTCTTATCACACGTCATTGGTCACGGCTTCTGCTCACGGCAAGGTACGCGACGATCGACACGACTGATTGCTTAGTTAGCAAAGTAAATGCTTAAAGCACACCTCATAGTCATCAGCACCAAGCTTCAGAAACGCCCTCTGTCAAGCATTACTGATGCCCCGTGTGAATGGGGCGTTAGAGGTAAGCTAACTATAGATTTGAGCTCTTATTAATGAAAGTTTGAGCTTTTAATCACATTTTATGTGTAGATGAGTGATTTTGATAGTTTGTAAATGTTTTGTTGGTACTTTGTCAATAGATAAATGAAAGTAACTATAAGCTAATTAATTTAACCTAAAATTCTGCACTGTGTGGTCAATCGGTGACGTCACTTACATGAACTAATGGGCTGAAACTATTTCAAACATGTTTTGAACTTTCATTGCAAACAAGTATTGATAAATTGTACTGTGATTTCAGGAGCATCAGAAAAAAACTAAAACGGGAAGTTACAAGAAAATTTGTAATGGGAGCTGCTGACAGAGATACAGGAAACAGGTGATCTGAGAAATCTTATTAAATAACTTTATGCATTTTTCACAATATATTTCAACTATATCATCATGCATCTGTAAAACCTAAAAATGTGAATTCTGATATCTTAAGATGTTTTTGTATTTTTCTTTTTTTTTTGTATGTTTTGTATATTATTATTTCTCTTTTCTGCATTTCACCTCTGCTGTAGTTTGTTTATTTCTAATAAATCTGACATTGTATACTACATATTGTTGGCAAAATATCAAATATTTCCTGTATGTCCTACAAGGCCATCTTATTTAACTCTGCACTGAGGACACTTCATACACAACAACCTACAGAGGGGTCCATCATAATTCGAAAAAAGACACAGATGATAATAAAAAAAATCTTTGAAATTAAAATGAATAACGATAAGACAGAACCGGAGTACCGTGAACGTACCTCACTTCAAACTGTAACGGTCTGTATGTATATTATTTTCTAAACTTTAGTGAAGTGTTTGTTCAAGTAGACTTTGTTGCTTGTGGAAACCTCACGCGAGCCTGAAAGGTACTTAAAACTTAAAATCTGATTTGCACTCTTGAAGACTGTTCACCAAAGACTAAATTTTAGTCCAGCAGAATTTTCTGCACACTTCACCACTGAGGCCAAAATGAGCATTGTGAATGTAAGAGCCTC
>NW_015557159.1:218021-233426 GCF_001515605.1 Sinocyclocheilus anshuiensis
GCTGTCTTCGGCAGTCCTTAAGGTACCAGCACAATAACACACTCAGCAAAATATCGTCTAATTATCGTCATCGATAAAATCCCAGAAAATATCGAGATATTATTTTTTTGTCAATATCGCACACCCCTACTGTGAGCTTACCTCACTTCAAACTGTGACGGTCTGTATGTATATTATTTTCTAAACTTTAGTGAAGTGTTTGTTCAAGTAGACTTTGTTGCTTGTGGAAACCTCACGCAAGCCTGAAAGGTACTTAAAACGTAAAATGTTATTTGCACTCTTGAAGGCTGTTCACCAAAGACTAAATTTAAGTCCGGCAGAATTTTCTGCACACTTCACCACCGAGGCCAAAATGAGCATTGTGAATGTAAGAGCCTCACACTACATTGTTTATTTGAATTGTATTTCAGGGCAGTTCGTGAAGACAGATAACCTGGACAGAAGTCAGTTCCAGATCCAGCCTCCACACCAGACTTCTCACTCACAAGGATTGCTGTCTACTAGATATTATGTGTACTCTTCAGACTTGGGTGCATGCAGATATTATTCAGGGACATGAACACTTGAACATTGCAAAAATAGAGAAAGTACCTTTTTTAAGAATTGTGTTAATTCCGTAAACATTAAAAAATATTCATATATTTTTACTGTTTTTTTTGTTTTGTTTTCCAAAGCACCTAAAAGCCAATTCACACTGCCATACTCCAACAGGGTGAACACACTGACCAAGCAAAACAAATAAGCATGTTAGTTGTGAGATTCATTCAACTTGGTTTGCTGATTAAACATGATTAAATATTTGTTCAGAATACTGTCGTTGTTGTGACTATTCATCTGGGAGGGGTGTGTATCAAGTGGCTTGGTTATGGTTTTGTTGAGGCTGACATGTGGAACCCATCTGGTCCAGCGTATAGGACCAGAATAGGACCAGCTATGGTCATACAGGTGACTGAGATATGGATCTGTCATGGTCCTTTTGTGGCTGCCAGGTTTAGTTCACCTGTGGATCAGGCTCAGGTGTTGCTCAGTTTTGGGCTTTCTGGTTAAAGATTGGTGTTGATATGGTTTACTTAAGGTTGTGTTGTGGTTCCAATGTTACATTTTGATCTGGCCCAATTCAGGGCGAGTTATGGGTAATTAACTTGGCTGAGATTTGGGCCAGTTATGGCTCATGTGTGGCCCTTGTCTGGAATCCAGACCTGGTCCACACTAGGACCGTAATTCATTGCGGTATGTGGGCCAAGCAAAAGCTGGTTGTGTGGGCCGGAGCTGGGCCAGAGAAAAATTGCTATGTGGGTCGTGGTATTGATATGCACATTCATGGGATCGGGTTAGGAAAAGCACACACGTTTTGAAAAATATAGATGAATAAAAATGCCACGCAAAATAGGCTACCATTCATATAGGCTACTTTCGATCTTCTCTGAGGTGACTCTGCTTCGTTCATCTGTTAACTTTCATTCAGCTGGAATTCCGGTCCGGAGATGAAGAAAACACAGATACTTTTTTAGTAGCCTATTTCTAGGCATTTAATTTAATTAATCTTGATTTCTCAAACTGGTGAACTTCTGTGTTTTTTTAAGGGCGAGTCGGAGTGTAGCCTATTCTTTGTTGGGTATTTTGTAAAAACAAACATATGAGATGTTTAAATAGCCTATATTTAAGGGATAATTCACACGGGATTTAAATAGGTACAACTTTGAGTTAATTTAAATAAATTACCTCACTGTTCTGTGCTATTTCAAGATCTTCATAGTGTGACATTTCTGACTCCACTCGAATTCAGGCCGCATTCAAAATAAAACGCATATGATGCGCCACGCATGTCTGTCGCCTATTGTCTTAGGAGAAAAAAAATCATAAGAGCCTTTTACCCAAGGGTGTACAATGATAAAGTTTTGGTTCCTTTCATTATGCTTGTTTGTAGCTCTACAACTTGTTTGCTTGGCTTTGCCGTTTTGTGAAGAACCAGAAACGTATCATGAACAATGTCAGAGAGGCCTTCAAACAAAGTGAGAAACTCGTGAATGCATTGCAAAAGACTCCGAATCCTCAGAACCCCAGAGGAATCGCTGACTCTTTCCTCATACGACAGCAAAAGGACGAGGTAGGTAGCTCACTGTTTACTTCACTCGACATAATCCCGATTCACTAATTTTATTACAAGATTTGTATTGCATGATCTTGGTAACACATAACAATAATTCACTGACGTTAATTATTGCATTAGGTATTAGAAAATAAACATAAACAATGCATTTAATACAGCTAATTTAAAGGGTTCATATGATGTTGCTAAAAAAACATTATTTTGTGTATTTGGTGTAATGAAATGTGTTTATGCAGTTTAAGGTTAAAAAAACACATTATTTTCCACATACTGTATATTATTGTTTCTCCTCTATGCCCCGCCTTTCTGAAACAAAGCTCATCGGTCTGTAAAGCGAGGTGTGCTGTGATTGGCCAGCTATCCAGTGCGTTGTGATTGGCCGAATACCTCAAGCGTGTGACGGAAATGTTACGCCCTTTACCATACTATGATGCCGTATCCTGGCCGGAGTGATGAGACAAAAACACTAAAACCCATTATAAACGAGGCATTTGTTGCATCCAGTGGGGACATAATTACGGATTATAATGACTTATACTGTCTTTTTACACGTTGCATCGCGCCGTGTAAACATAAAACCATGTCTGCATTTGTGATCGGAGAAATGACAAACAACAAGCACTACTCTACACTTGTCAGACTCTGTTCCATGTTTTGTCTGTGTAAATTGAAATCGCATCATATGACCCTTTTAATTTCTACTTATACATTTTCAACATTTTGTAGTTGAAGCCAATGCAAGTTTATTTAACTAGCACATTTCATACACAATGATAATTCAGAGTGCTTTATATTAAAAAAAAAAGATTTGAAAATAATCAAAATAGATGCATAAAAAGAAAATCAACAATAAAAAAAAACATTAAAATGTATTTTAAAACTAATAAGAATTCCGTAAATACACAGCGAAACAGATGAGTTTTTAGTCTGGAACGAATATGTTGAATGAACATGATTCAGCAATTAACTATTGAAGGCCTATATATGTTAAAATGAGCCTAAAGTAATAAATTCTGTACAAATATTGTCGTTATTGTTAGTTTATGTCATGATTTCTAATGCATTAACTAATGCTGACAAATTGAAAATCATGAAGGTGAAGGTTCAGGAAAGTGATTTGGTGCCTTTTAATGTTGGTATCACAAGGTGCCATTCACTCACCAACAAGCTTCTGGGAGGGGATGTAAAATTTCTTAGAGGGAATGAAGAACGTTTATAGTTTTAGAGTTTGTAATCACAACATAATCAATGTATTTTCACAATCTAATTTTTAATGTTTTGACATCACACTTTATTTTCCTTGGATGTCACCATGATAATGTGTGCAGGGATCAAGTGAATCAGCGACTCTGTTCCATTCGGTGAATCTTCATTGTAAAATTAATAACCTGTTTGCTGCTGGTACCGACACTATGACTACAACACTGTGCTGGGGTCTTCTGCTCATGGCCAAATACCCTGAAATACAAGGTACAACTGCAAATGGCATTTTGTTCATAAAGTTCTTATTCATCAGTCCATATTAAAAAGTCAATTGTTTATACAGTCAAGTCAAACTTTATTGTTTCATCAATAAATTGTCAGGAACTTTTTGAATAATTCTGAATAACTCATAATTCTGTGATGCTGTGTTCTTGCTTCTTGTGAATGTTGATCTGACTTGACAAAAGCCGAGGTTCAAGACGAGATTGACCGAGTGATCGGTAGACGTCAGCCAGTGGTGGAAGACAGGAAGAACTTACCATATACAGACGCTGTGATCCATGAAACCCAGAGATTTGCAAACATAGTACCCATAAGCGTCCCCCGTCAGACAACCTGTGATGTTCACCTGAATGGATACCTCATCAAGAAGGTCTGGCTCCAGTAAGTACATGCAGTGTTCTTGATTATGTGTTTGCACCATTTATCATTGATCTTTTGTGTTGTTTTGTGCAGGGTACCAGTGTGTGGGCGCTACTGGCATCTGTACTGAGGGATGAAAATGAGTGGGAAACTCCTGACAGCTTCAACCCACAGCCTTGTACTCTTCTAGGTTAAAAAAACTGTCGTCCCTAAAATGCGTTGCACAAGTTCGAACATCTGGGTTGTGCTGTTCTGTTGTAAATAAATCTTAACCAATGATTCCTAATTGCATCTACTTCCGGAAGGCCAAATAAAGTGCTTTTGCTTTCGCACTGAATCACACAGAGTCTCCCTGACATGGCTGCATCAACACTACTGCTGTTCCTGAAACCACGCCTTCTTTCTTTGCGTGCACATTTGGGCGGCATTATGCTAATATTTCCACATAGTGACGTAGATACGTGGGGGCGTGTTAGAGTGTTTAGGTAGGCGTGGTTGACTCTTAACTTTTATAACGAATATCTCTTTGGATTTGAGACTTTAGTCTTTGCAACTTTACAGATCTTCTTTATGCACCAAGAGCTTGTAACACTCCAAAGAGAAAGGAAAACTTGAAATCGCATCATATGACCCCTTTAATAGTTTTCAGTCTCGTGAATTGCTCAAAGACCTGGAGGGCAAAACAGCCACAGAACTGCAGCACAAACCTGTCAATTTTTCATCTGTTTCCAAGCCACAAATATTTAGATCACCTCTCTCAAAAAAAAAAAAAAGATATGTAAGCAAAATTCAAGTTTTAGCCATTTGCAATCTATATAAAGCACCCGCCGCAATATTTCAATCACTAAAAACAGCGGGACATTCTAAAACATTTAATGTGAAAAATGCGTTTAATGTGGCTTAATGTATTAAAACAGTGATATAAAAAGATCAAATTCAGTATATACACATTATTGATGATGCATACTTTATATAGGCAAGCAGATGAGCCCAGAATATGAATGCAGACTAGTGCAATAAATGGTTAAGTGTTTTCTTTCTTTATAATGGTTTTCTATGGGAAAATAATTCATGGGGTCCTATTATGCTTTTTCACTTTTTGAATTTTAGTCAGTGTGTAGTGTATGTTTGGGCATAAAAAAGATCTACAAAGTTACAAATCTCAGAGTCCACTCCAAAGGGAGATATTTCGTTTAAAAAAAAAAACCTTTCCAAGAACTACAATGAACGGCTCATTTGGACTACAGCGTTGTTTTCCGGGTTTTGTGATGTCACAAAGCAGAATATCATTAAAATAATTACCGCCTACGGCAATTCGAATGGTTGGGGGGTGGGGAGGGGCGAGGTCGTGGTTAAAACGCTTGGTTGAGTCAAAGCCACTAGAAGGCAAGCCTGCAACCATTAGCCGAAAAAGCGTAACGGCTAACGCTAACGCTTCCGCTGTGGCAGTACATGGGATAGGGGACCAGAGGCCGGTTTTTTTTTTTTTTTGAATGGATGTCAATGGAGGAGAGGCTTTACTACGTAGAATAAACAGCTTTTTATAGGAAACGGCTAATCATTTAATGAATCGACAGCCTATCTGCTAACCTTCAACATGTTTTACACTAAACAATACTTTTGGATTAAAGAATTTTTTAGAGTTTACCATGAAAAAAAATGCTGTTTTATAAGAGAAGTCACTGACTTTTTGTGACAGATGGGATTCAGTTTAAGGCACTTCTTATTCAAAAAAGGTTTAAAAAAAGCCGACCTCCATACGTCATCCGCCCAGAACTGCTTCCCAAGCTACATTAAAGTGATTATTACATTTTGAATATGGATATTTTTCTTACAAAAACGCATCGATTCGCTACAGTAGGCCTTTGTTTTTGTTCTGAAAGAAGAGTCATATACACCTAGGATGACTTGAGGGTGAGTAATTTATGGGCTAATTTTCATTTTTAGGTGAACTAACCCTTTAAGTGTGAATTAAATGTAATTTTTTCGACCATCTAATACATATTATTTGTAATTGATTTCAAATATATCACAGTTTAAAATGACATTAAATGCAATTAGTTGAACTTTTGAGTGATATTTTTGAACCACTTAAATGGGACTTTAGTATATTTTATATGTACTTTAAAATATGGTAAATCTGTACTTCTGAATAAGTAATTAATGTGAACTAAAATACACTTTAATGTAATTTACAGGTATACTATTATATAATTAAATATATTTCTAGTTATATCTCTAATAATGAAGTTGTAATTTAGTATATTTAAAATTTGATGTTAGAAATCTCTTAATTACCTAGTTAAAATCAACACAAACACAAAATGAAAAACCCCCTTCATTTATTGACAAAAAAACAATCTCTAAAACATATACACAAAAACCCTTTTTGTTACAACTTTAACTCACTTAGAAAGAGTCAGGAGAACAATGCAAAATCATTTTCTCCCTTACATACAAAAGTACCTAAACCTGAATCTTGCCATCACAGAAAACATAATTCTGTACACTCTAAAAAATGCTAGGTTGTTTCAACCCAACTTTGGGTCAAATTTTGACTAACCCAACTGTTGGGTTAAAATTTTACATTACATTTTTAACCCAAAAGTTGGGTTAGTCCATATTTGACCCAAAGTTGGGTTGAAACAACCCAGCATTTTTTAGAGTGTATGATTTATAAGCCTGTTTCCTCATTGGGAACCTAAAAATGTCCACACGGTCAAAATGTACTGGTATTACCATCTTTGTGGGGTCATTTGGTCCCCATAACATATAGAATTACCAACACACACACAATTAGTACAAAAATTATATCCCCGGTTTCACAGACAAAGTTTAAGCCTATAGTCCCAGACTAAAATGTAAGTCTGAGCTGTTTAACTAAAAGAAAATTGCACTGACTGTTCTTAAAATATATCATTGCCTTTGTTTTGTCTCAAGATGCACACCAGTAATATTTTTTCTAAGGCATGTTTAAAAAATGACTTAAATGTCTTAATTGAACTATGGCCTAATCCTGGTTTAGTCTAAGCCCTGTCTGTGAAACCAGGCCATAAACTCTCAAACTTTTACTAGCACCAACATTAAACCGAAGGACCGAAAGGTTTCTTCTAAAATCTTACTTCAGCATTAGTGAATGTGTGACGGTCTTGCCTGGGCGGTCTGCACAATGGAGACAGTGTGTGTAAATAAGGTTTCACTGATTCAGTAAGAGAATAAACCATTTCTACATAAAACACAAGGCAACACACAAATTGATTACAATCAGGTCTCGAAATATAAACACGTTATAACTCAATATTGAGCAACACACTCGATGCCAAACACGGCTTAACAGAGTCCCAACATATTAATTGAAAGATACAGTCACAATAAAGTAAATATTTGTGTGCTTTGGACACCTATAAATGGTAATTCTCAGACGGCGTGCAGACGTGCAATGCTTCGTTAACTCTGCTGTGGGCGGTCCCTACTCCGCACGCTAAATCACATCACGCACCACATAGATGGCGCTGTCCCCATTCATGCAATAATTTAACATACCTTTTCACTCCGTTACAAATGCAAGTTTGACAAAATAAATAAAGTTTAAAAAAAGAACTCCAAATGAACTTGCTGGGAAATGCTGTTTGTCAATGTTGCAGAAATTCTCCATCGGCAGAAAACTTCATATGTCATGAAGCTGCTCAACATCTCTCCACAGTATCTGTGAATGGAAATGTTCCAAAGACGCAGGAAAGTCAGAAAAAATACCTTGAGGAAAGAAAGAAAAAAAAATAAGAAGAAAAACAATTGTTATAAAACAGATCCAGTCATTATAAATGGTTCAATTGAGTGAAAGCAATGCAGTTGCGGCCCAAAGTTTATATACACGTTGCAGTATCCGCAAAATGTAAATAATTTAAGCAATAAGAGGGTAGAGGGGTAGGATCATAAAAATTGCAATTACTGCCCTGATGAAGCAGTTAATTCTGCAAGGTGTACGTAAACTTCTGACCACATCTGCATCACCTAGAGATTAATTGCCTCAATCATCAGGGCAACATCGTAGTAGAATGCTGGGAGATGTTCCTTCACATTTCCCACAAACACCAGAATTCCACTGACCACACCATCTTTGCTGACACTGGGCTTTAAAAATAGATAACAGTTTTATAAACGTTTTTATTCCTACTTTACAGGAAATAAAACAACTTTATCAATTGCCTAAATACAGATAAATATCCCAAAACCCGCATGAAAATGAAAAAAGGCAATCTTCATTTCTTTTTTTCATCTTGCCTTGCAAGCTTCTCTCGCACATCTTCATGAAGGATATTCCTGTATTTACCACGGCTGGCACGGCAAAGCTGCTGCCCTCTTCCTTTGGTTTGTTACCTGTAAAATATATGATGATTAGAGGGGGATCTGTAAATACACAGGTGGGAATGTAGCCTATTTCTTGCAATGGAAAAGATTCAAAGCATTTAAAAGCCATAGGCATAGTGACTTGATGACAGTTTTAGCTTGTGTGATCAGGGTGAGCTGGCTGGGCAACAATTCATTAAAAAACTTGTAACATCACCTCTTCGATAGGGGTCTGATCCTGCAAAATGAATGAATAACTGAAGATAAGTACAAAAATAGTACATATTACAAACACAAGCAGTAACTGAACAGCTCACTCTTCAAATGCAAAAAAAAAACTATTTCTAGAGGTGGCTGATATTTTGAATAGCCTATTACTGGTGGTTATAATATCGAATATAGATTATGTTAAATATTACTAGATCGGATCTTTGAATTTTGTACAATATCGTTAAATTTAACTTTAAATCTTTTAGTTAAAATAAAAATATTGTATTTTAGTGATCACATTCCGATATAAGAATTTATTTTAATGCAACAAATTATTTTAATGCAAAAAATTAACAATAAATAAAGCTTTTATCAAGATATACTTGACTCATTATTTGCAGTATAAAGTCTCATCTGTAATCATCGATACGTGGCGCTCCTTTGTTCTCCTCTTGTTTGCTCAGTAAAGTTCCCTCACGCATCGCGATTCCAGAAACATGGCGGACAGCGCATTTTTCAAACTCTGGTGAAGTAGTACGCCGTCATGACGTAGTATTTTTGGCGCATGCGCATTAAACAAAAGAGATACTTAATCCATGGTTAAATGTTATTATTTCAAATTTTCCATTTCTGTTCAAGTTCAAGTTGTTCTAACTCATTGTGTAGTTAGACCAAAGACTATGGTTAGATGCATTCATGACTCATTCACCTAACTAAAATTCAATAATTTTTTACAGTGTAGTGTTGTCAGAAATATGGACTTTTCTCCCCATGTGCCTTCCATGACCTAGTTTTCCCTCGTGTGTGACATGCCCATATTTGGTTTCCTTCCTGTTCCTATTGTGTTTCATTGAGTCCAGGTGTGTCTCATCATCCCCTCGTTTAGTTGTGTACTTAAGCCCAGTGTTTCCTGTGTCTAGCGTGCCGTGTTAAACGTCTTATCCCGATGCTACGTGTGTGTGTCTCCTGGCTACCCTGTGTTTTCCCCCAGTTTGGACTATTAAAGACTGTTTTCCTTCAACTCCATCTCTGCACTCCTTCATTCCTCCACAGTAGCAGTTGTGACAGAACACAGCATCGACTAAATAGTTTATTTGCGTTGTTCCCCTCCGTTTATTTTTTGCGTTTTTTCTGTTTTTCCCGTGTGCCCCATGCATTCCCTCGCTGTAAAGTTTACCTCCCTCGCCCGCAAGTTCCATTCCCTCTTGGAGTATGCTGTGGAGTTCAGCCAGCTTGCCGTTTTAACGGCATTCGACGACACTGCGCTGAACTCCCTGTTCTGGATCGGGGCCAACTACTACCGTCCCATCAACCTCCCAGACATCACCGTACTGTTGTGCTGGAGGGAGGCAATCATCCGGTGTCTGGAGAGCCTCTACCCCCGATCCAGAACACACCCAGACACAGTGCCCAGCCCAACATCTCCCCGCTGCGCAGAGCTTAACCCCGAGCCCACCGATGACGGAGAGCCCGAGCCCGCCACGACCGACGAGCCATCGCAGCAAGGAGCGACAGAGCTGAGGATCGCCGCGGTGCCGGAGCTTCTGATGACATCAGACCAGGTGCGAGAGCTGGCTACAATGCCCACCATGAGGGAGAAAGCCGTGGACAGAGTGAGCGTGGAGAGGAGCTCCGCCCCCTGTACCGTGGCTGAGGGTGAGCTGAGAAAGGATCTGGGTGAAGGGAAAACGGAGGAAAACTTAATTGACTTATATACTGACCTACCCCCTTTCCTCCCTCCTCCGTCGGTGACCTCTGTCCCTCCCGTTCCTGAGTTTAGCCCAGAGAGGGCACCTGTTCCCACGTCCAGCCCAGAGAGGGCTCCTATTCCCAAGTTAAGCCCGGAGAGCCCGGAGGCTTACAAATAGCCCGTCCACCCACCCACTCCTGCCTCCTCCACCGCTGTCGTCTGGCAGCCCCTCTGCTCGCCCTCAGCCCACCATCAGTATGGTGCGAGCTCCGTGGGTCTGCCATCCTCCATCGTCACAGTGGCTGCAGAATCCCTGGCCTCTAAGCCCCGGACTCCACCTTGGCCTGTCGACCCAGCGGCTCCACCATGGCTAGCTCCCTCCTCTCTGCCATGGCCCATCAGTCCACTGGCTCCACCGGGCTCCCTCATCCCTCCTTGGTCTGTCGTCGACCATCCTTCGCCTTGGGACTCCACTCCTCTGGCTGCGCCTCGTCCCTCCATCCTTCCGGCTCCGTCAGGCCCCTCCTTCCCTTCAGCTCCACCTTTGTCCTCTGTCGCTCTGGCTCGCCTTCCGGATCCCCGCCTTCGCATCGGTCGCCGGAGCCATCAGTTCCACCTCGGCCCTCCGGATCCTCCCCGTCGCCCTGGCTCATCGGCTCTCCATCTCCGCCTCGGGCCCCTTCGCAACCTGCTCCGCCGCCATTGGTCGACCCCCTGGAGTTGTCAGCCCTTCCTCCTCCATGGCTCCTCCCTCCGTCGGCTCCACCGTTGGTCGCCATTATGGCTGTGGCCTGGGTCCCACCTGGCACCGCATGCTCCAAGTCCCTCCTGTTTCCTCCTTGGCTCATCCCTCCATCGTCACCTCCCTGGACTCTGTCTGCCACCCCCTCCCAGGTGTCCATCCTCCTCCTGAGCCTCCTCCCAAGTTCCCAACTGTCCCTCCTTCTGTAGTTTCTTTGGTGCGAGGACGTGCCTTCAGGGAGGGGGGCGATATGTCAGAAATATGGACTGTCTGTGTTGTGTTTTTCTCCCCATTTGCCTTCCGTGACCTAGTTTTCCCTCGTGTGTGACATGCCCATATTTGGTTTCCTTCCTGTTCCTGTTCCTATTGTGTTTCATTGAGTCCAGGTGTGTCTCGTCATCCCCTCGTTTAGTCGTGTACTTAAGCCCAGTGTTTCCTGTGTCTAGCGTGCCGTGTTAAATGTCTTATCCCGATGCTACGTGTGTGTGTCACCTGACTATCCTGTGTTTTCCCCCAGTTTGGACTATTAAAGACTGTTATCCTTCAACTCCTTTGTCTCCGCGCTCCTTCGTTCCTCCACAGTAGCAGTTGTGACAAGTGTAGCCTAGTCTAATTAAAATAAAATGTATTTGAATCCAAATTCATTTTGTTTACATTTGTTAAACTTTTGCTTGCAATTAATGCAATAAATGTGTGTTTAAGCGACTTAGAACAACATAATGACATTGACAGTATTCTGTACACAGTCAAGTCACCTTTATTTGTATAGCGCTTTATACAATACTGGTTGTGTCAAAGCAGCGAACCAGATGTAAATTACAGTATATTACTATTACATACTGTACAAATACAGTACTCTCGTAAATGACACTTTATGTCAAATATTATGTAGAAAATTAAACTTCATAGAGTTCATAGAGCAGAAGCTAGTGAATAAAATTTCAACAATACATTTTATTGGAGTATACTGTATAAGAAAGGGTATCGAAGTTTAGAAATGCACACAGTATATATTATAGACTAAATACATTTAAAATACATTAACAAATGTAATTTTGGGCAACACACTTAAGTTGAAATTAAAATGATTTTACATGTGCTTTAGTATATTGGTAAATATATCAGAATAAGTGTACTTATTTAAAACACTATAAAATCATAATTATGTAAAATGTATGTTTAAGTAATACTTAATTAGACATTTTTAAAAAGTGCACTTAAGTATATTAAAGGGGTCATGGGATGCCCATTTTCCACAAGTTGATATGATTCTTTAGGGTCTTAATGAAAAGTCTGTAACAGAGTTTGGTTAAAATTTCTCAATGGTAGTGTAAAAAACACCTTTTTTACCCTGTCAAAAACAGCTCTTTTCAGAGCATGCAGATTTGTAGCATTTTCCTTTAAATGTTAATGAGCTCTGCTGACCCCGCCCCTATCTTCCGAGCCGCTTTCAGAGAGACTGTTTACTTTAGCTGCATAATTTTAGGGTGGTTGTGTACACACACTGCCAAACACATTTCAGTTCAAACTGCTTGTAAAAGTGCATGTAGCATTATATGACCCCTTTAAGAAATATTGTCATTAAAGTGTACTCTCTTTAAGTACACTTAAGTTGCCTTTAATTTAAATATATTATATTATCTGCAAGTACACTTTTTAAAAAGTATACTTTTAAGATTTGAAGTACACAAAAAGTACACTTTTAATACAATTAAGCACACTTCTTTTTCACATGGGATACCTGTGCTACTTATGACTGGTTTTGTGGTCACAAATCATTTTGTACTTGAGCTTTTCATAAATAAGAGATCATCGTACTAAAAGAATATCCTGTAAGTTTCAGAACTGAAAACGTCCTTGTTACTGAAATAAAAGCTTTTATTGACACCAGGCCCAGCGAACACCAGATCCTGGAATGTGCCTATGTATGACGTAATAGATAGGTTAAACTCTGCCTCCACAGAAGAATATTAACACATAATTCTGTAGCCCCGCCTACTATGCCGGCAAATCTATGCCAAAAAGAACCGAGTGCACCAGTTATGTTTACGCGCACGGTAAATTGCTTCCGCGAGACGATAACAGATCCACGCACGAGGAAACGGGAGCCTGCAAGCTCTTTATAAACACTAACGAGCGTGCATTACATCACCTGTGCATGCGTGATCATTCCCCTCATTCTCGCGCTCCGTATTTTTTCACCTGTTTGCTTTTGCTCACGCAAACACTTTTATTTTTGGCAGTCGTGGGGCGGGACTTACTGTTTTAATTGTAATCTCAAATGCCATTGGATACTTCCCCTTTTCCGGAAGTCAGCTGTGATTGGACGCCTCTGAAAAGGCGATCCATAAGTCACACGTGACCTGAGACATGGCTTTATCAATGGACCAGATGCATGTGAGTTGTCTTTTTTTTTTTGTTATAAATATAACATGGCTGTTTTAATGAAAATGAATTGCATGCGTTGTCAATAGAATAGATCTTAACCAGAATGTTTATTAACATAAATTCTTCCGTTTACTAGTAATTGCAATCTTGTGATGTTAAGAAGATAAAACACCACATAAACCCTTTTTTATAGATTGTAATGACACGTTTCCACTGTTATTAGCATGGTAAATCTACCAAAATTGTTATATTTGAATTTTTTATACAACACAGTGCTTTATTAACTTTGCAAAATACAAATAAAATAAAATAAAACTAATAGTCAACTTGTTGCTATAACTCAAATTAGCTGTATTTCACCACTATATTACCACCATATGCTTGTCCATTAAATAATTGTAAGAGTACATAATTGTAAATCCCAAATTGGTTTGTATTTTCTTTGTATTTTCAGGTTTTGTACTTGAATGCAGCAAATAACACTCAGAGGTGGGTAGAACAATCAAAAAATCTGTACTGATGTAAAAGGACAAATACTTAAAGAAATAAGAACAGAAGTAAAAGTAATGATCTTCATATAATTACTTGAATAAGAGTAAAATGTAGGAGGAAAAGACTAATCAAGCAGCAGCTATTCCCAATCCCAACTGATTCAGAACAAGCAAGATAAATGATGGTGAATGAAGCATGTTTCAAAATAGGGATGTTTTCTCTCATAATAGAAGAAAACATTCTTACTGTAATACATGCTCCATTTCTCCTCATTAGTCAAGTTAAGTCAAGTCACCTTTATTTGTTTAGTGCTTTATACAATACAGATTGTGTCAGAGCAGCTTTACAGTGTCAAACAGGAAAATAGTTTGTCAATAATGCAAGAAGACAATAACAAAGAGTCATTATTCCAGCTAAAGTCAGTTCATTGATCATCCAGTTCAGCTCTTGTCCAATAGTGTCTGTGCAATCAGTCAAGCGTCCCCAACTAAGCAAGCCAAAGGCGACAATGGCAAGGATCCAAAACTCCATCTGTGACAGAAAGACTTTATTCAGAAGTAACGGAGAAGAAAAGTTGGCGGTCTCTCAGGTATCTCCATAGCTGCGAGCTCACGCTCTGCTTATACCTGCACGCCTACATGACTCAAGAAAATATTTACATATATTTAAATAATGACAATCAACAGTCACTATATTATACTTGAGTGTCACACCCAAATGCATAGATTTGCGTTCACAATGCCTGGGAAAGTGAAATGCTCCATGGACTTTTTACACAATAGTTTTTAAGCAGAATTTTGACTGTTTTTGCTCTATTTTGCCAGCGAGAATCGTTCCAAACAAGGCAGAACACTTACCTCTTCCAGCACAGTGTGGTGCTTCGGCGCTTGCGCTTACGCTTACAATGACTTACACTTGTACACTTGTAGCTGTTATGTATCTTTGTATACACTACTTTGTATGCACTATACAGGATTTACGCTGTTATACTTTATCGACACGAATTGATAGGTGAAACAACAAACAGCCACCCACAAATAGTCTATAAACAAAGCATCAGGCTGTCTTTGAGTTCACATGAACAACGGTTAAAGTTACTCGTCGTCAGGCTACAGAAGAATACCATAATTCCTCCGTTCAGTTAGACCTAAGACATCGAGAGTCACGGAGACCTATAACAACCCAGCCACAACACATAATTGCGAATAACATGCCTTACCTTAACACAGAATCGACCACAGAGTCCAACGTTTATATTTTTTCTACGAATCTTTGAGTTAACATGTACTAAACATGAGTGGAATTTGCACCGCAGCGCCCCCACACCTTGACGCTCATGACAAGAATAGCATGTATAGTTATCTTTATTGAAGTGAATTAGGTTTAAATCGCCGTAATGCAAATTAATGATATTTTTGCAATTTTACACATAATAATCCAAGATGATCACATTACACAAAACTGAAATTGCAAGTCAAAATAACACATTGTCAATATTTTTGAGACCCCCCAAAATTTCACAAATCACGTTTTCAGGGGAGCCCATGTCTTATTAAGGGGAGCCGAGCTCCCCCGTAGTTC
>NW_015557159.1:234507-235191 GCF_001515605.1 Sinocyclocheilus anshuiensis
ATGATATTTTTGCAATTTTACACATAATAATCCACGATGATCACATTACACAAAACTGAAATTGCACGTCAAAATAACATATTGTCAATATTTTTTGAGAGCCCCCAAAATTTCACAAATCACGTTTTCAGGGGAGCCCATGTCTTATGAAGGGGAGCCGAGCTCCCCCTAGCTCCCCTGTAGTTCGCACCCTGCTGCCGGCTGTCAGCCAAGAAGGTCATTATGTTCGGGTCAAAACCTCACGTGCTTGTGAACAACGCTGCAGGTAAAAAGATGTCTAATCGAAACATGAATAGTACACACAAGGTTAGACTTATGGGGCTGGGCTTGCGTTCATGTTTGGGCCCTATACTACGCTAATGACCTCAACTAGAACATCATTTTGGAGTACCACGTCTAATAAAAATTAAAACATGCTTTGAGTTTCCTATGCTTGTGTGATAACTCCTATAAGCCTATCATAGGATTATGTTATAAACATTAAAATCAGGAACTCATTAAAATAAAAAAAGGCACAGAAAAACTGCATATGTTCAGCAAGTTGTGTTTGAGAGCAAAGGTCGCTAAACGTATAAATTCAATTCAATTCAATTCAAGTTTATTTGTATAGCGCTTTCACGATACAAATCGTTGCAAAGCAACTTTACAGCAAATTAAGTTTCTACAATATTTAGTGGTAGCTTA
>NW_015557159.1:235578-239018 GCF_001515605.1 Sinocyclocheilus anshuiensis
AAAAATCAATTAAAGATGTAATCAAACAGATGATGAACACTATTAACAGCAATTATTTTATGATGCAATCAAACTTATAGCAAAATGTGGTAGTTCTGTATGTTGTTTCAGGGTTGGCATCATCTGAGGTCCTCTGAGGGGTTTGCATCATCTCTTCTCAGGTGTTCTGGATCCAGACTGAAGCTTGTCTAAATCCTAGTTACAAAAACAAAAGAAACAAATAGACATAATTAGCGTAGCTGCTGTTCCAACTAAGCAAAATGTATTTGTTTAACCCAAACTAAAGAATAATAATGTGCATTTGATCAGATATAACTGCAGTACAAGATTATGAGATGCATTATTTGAATGCTTGGCCAAAGAGATGTGTCTTTAATCTAGATTTAAACAGAGAGAGTGTGTCTGAACCACGAACATTATCAGGAAGGCTATTCCAGAGTTTGGGAGCAAAAATAGAGAATAAAGAATTAACTTGACGGAACTCAAACTCAAAACACACGGCAGCAACAAACAGGAAGTGACGTAAAAAGTCACGAGTTTAGAGTTGCAGTTTTGCTGATGTATGGAAAACAAACTGTTTTGTTTTTGTCTGGTCAATGATAAGGTGAACACTAGCTTATAGAAAAATGTGAAAACTAGAAAAATAATTTGTATAGACCAAAAATGAGAAAGTCCCACTACCAAAATTACATGCTTTGGAGCCATTTGTGCTGGTCTTAGTTAGTCTCAAAGCCTGATTGAGCTGGTGTCCAGGTGGTTTAGTCTTTCAAAATGAGCAGCCGAAAAGTGCCCCTTTTAAACCAGTCAGCAGACCAGACTGAGAGACCAGCAAACTAGCTTCGACAAATCTTGTTGCATGAGTGCAAACAACAGTAACACATAAGATTTTTTTTCACATCAGTCCCTTTCATATGCAGAGATATATAAACAAGTATGCAGAAATTAGCATAAAATGAATACACAGGCAAATCAGCTTTTACTTTTTTTCTTTCCTTTTTCAGCAGGGATGTCTTTATACATAATAAACTTTTAACCTTAGACAAACAGGTAGAACAAAAGCAGTGTGCAAATTTACAACACATTATATAGACCTCTTCAAGTTCTCAAGGAGAACAAGTTGTTCTATTTTAACAGTTCAACCTGAGGTTAACACAACATGCACATGGCCTCTGTTATTTTTTAAACTATTTTGCAGCTGCCCCAGAAATTCAGGTCAGTGTACAAAGTGCACTGTGGAAGATTGCTGTTCTTGCCTTAAACAAGACAGTAAAGCAAGCACTTATGAACAAGGCCGATGAATTTCATGAACCATGCACTCAGTGGATAATTTTTATTATTTTATCATATTTATTTGTAACTCTTATGCAATTCTTGCATTCAGTTCAATGGGGCAGTATAATTAGGAATGGGTTTGTGCAGCCTGGTCTCATTGTTTATACGTAGGTAGATATCATTTGCAAGCACATAATGTACATTTTTGTAAGTTTTTATTGATGCTGATTTTCAACATTTAAAATGTAAAAATTGCTACGTATTTTTAGCTAAAAAACGTCAAATATTTACAATCTTTTTATATCAGTAAGATATTTGTATCAAATGCGTTTTTATAATTTTATCGATAAGCGATTTAAATTTTTAGACCCCTTACCCCAAACCTAACCATTTTAAAGAATATAAAAATATATAAAATGTAATTAACCGAAATACGCAGGGAAATGCTCATTTTAGTAACAATATAGCATTAAAAATATATTTTTATAGTCGCTAATCCCACTCCTACCTCTAAACCTAACCATAACTAGGCTATTTCTTATAAATATGTACAGTATAAAGAAAAACATGACAGACAGATAAGTAAATCACAATAATTTATTGCAAAAATGTCAACAGCAGTACAATAATAAAATTTCTGTAGCTTAATTCGCACATCACGCCCCCTCCTCCCCCTCATTGGAGTAAAATCGCATTTAACGTGCAGACATGTGACGTTGTAATCCAAGCAATGCTGGTTAATACTGTAGATGTAAATAGACAAACAAGGCCACCAACATAGATGTAGATGGAGAGGAACATGGACATGGGAGAAGGTGAACCGTGCAGGGGAGGAAAGGAACCTAATTCAATTTGAAAAATATTTTTGTAATGCAGTAATCAATAAATAAACAAGCAGTAATAGGCTACTAATAGTAGGCCTACAGTAAAACTACTAATAGTAGTTTATTTTATTATAAATATGTATCGCAGCAGGTGATCGGATCGTGTGTGCCCTCACGCTTTGTTACAGGCTGTTGATTTTTGTAAAATAACTTCTGCTTTTGCTCTTCAAACTCCGAGTGGTTTCAGTTTACTATGTTGCAGGCTCATTTGATTATAATAAATAATATAAAAATATTGGACTTGTTTTGGGCTTGTTTTTGAAGCTGCGGTTGCTTATTAATGTTATCTTGTGAGAGTTGGCAACGCTTAGGGTCGCTGAGATGAAGATTGCTGAATAAAGGCTTGAGTTTGGTTCTGTTCCTTTCAGTCATATGGATTCTGAAGATTTGGATTACAGCGCACAAATAAAATTGTTCCTTTTGTAATTATGTTGCGTTTTGGTGTATTTTATCAGTCACAGCATGTCGGAGAAAACGCCTTTTGTGTCCCATGGCAAACAAAGTAAATCCCTGCAAACATGTCCTTCGGGGCCCATGCTGGCTATTTGCGGGCAAGGGCCAGCTCACACCAAACCTAAACAGGCCCAGTGCAGGCTTGCCCAGGCGAGGCCTACAGCTTTGGGCTCACCGCAGGCTCTCTGTGAGCAGCCCACACTATGGGACTGCCCACATTAATCCAATGATGGCCCAGTGTCGGCCAGACATGAGCCTGTTAAAAAGAATTTTGTGGGAAGTTTTCTTCCTTACCACTAGGGATGCTAGAGTGTTTTAGGTTTCCTTAAGTAAAACCATGTGGTAGAGGGAGTTAGCAATAGCAACAAAATTTTAATATTTAGGTCTGTGGTTTGATTCTAAATTAACATGGAAAATCCAAAATGAACTACAAAGAGAATTACAGAACTTAGGATGCAATTAATTTTCAATCTGCAACATATTAAACACAAAACAAGGATGTGGTAAAATAATAAAGACAATTTTAAAATTCATTAGGAATAGTGGACTTAAGAATAGCATATAGAATTCATAATATATACCTAGACTGAAATCACTTCACACTCCAGCACAGGAGGTGGCGGTAATGTGGTGTCTGCATCCATTTCAGATGTATAATAACTGTTTTCCCTAAAGACTTTAGTTATAGTAGCTGAAAAGCATTTAAAGTGAAACAGATGTATTGTTATAGATCAGGGCCCGTATTCACAAAACATTTTATCTTACCACTAAGAGTTCTCCTAAATAGCAGTAAAAGTTTTTAGCTAAGAGTTTTCTCTTAAAACCAATTCA
>NW_015557159.1:239281-240305 GCF_001515605.1 Sinocyclocheilus anshuiensis
ACATTGTGCTGTGTCCTGATTTGGAAATGTGTCATTTCAAGCCCAGTTTTGTACTTTTGTGTATTTACATTTTTGACTATATGTAGCTGTATTAACCTGAATTGAATGTTTTCTATTTTGTATTTAATAAATACATTGATTTGTAATCCACTAGTTCAATGCAACTGGAGACCCTTACCAAAAAGAAGTATACTTCAAGTTTATTAAGTATACTTAAAATATACTTGAACTTTACTTATGTAGTAAATATACAAATATCAGTGTACTAGTAGTAGGGCTGCACTCTACTAAGGATTTTTGTGGTCGACTAGTAGTCGTTCATTTTAAGCATTAGTCGACTATTAGTCGCACTTTTATTAATAAACCATATAAATCATAATAAGGAGCCTTTAATTGCCTACATAGCCTAATAAGTGCCCAAGCGCACGCAAAAAAGGCTTGCCACAGCGCACCGGCAAATATAATTATTATGAATGTGTTAGGTTAAAACAGCAAGTACACTGCATTAAAGTTTTAATAATTTATTGCTACACTAGTGCTTTCTGTTTTCAGTTTAATAGATGAAGTCGGCAACACTGACTCGTCATCTCCGCAGTTTGCGCCTGTAGCTATACATGTTTCATACGGATTACATAATCTGAGAATATTTGTTTTCTATTTGAATTGGTTCATTTAAAAGTTTTACTCTCTATAGATATATTTTTCATGTCTGTAATAAGGCAAGCAAGTTCACAGAGTCCGAGACGGCAGAAAGCGCATCCTGTTTGCTTTCATTAGGCCTATTTTACAAAAGCGCAATGATTCGTTGTTATTCTGAGTGCACACGAATAAACGTAGAGTCTTTACTACTATATTACCACATAGACCAGCCTTTAACGATTTGTCCGTCACGGACTGCGTGATTTCGCCACTTCATGTGGATTTTTTTTTTCTGCGACTAATACAATTTTGGTAATATGCATATAAACAGCCTTTTAATTAGCAGAGTAGAATAATCATGGCTGATAGTAAGACATGCAAACAT
>NW_015557159.1:240464-254692 GCF_001515605.1 Sinocyclocheilus anshuiensis
AGCTCATTATCGTCAAATGTTTCTAAAATGTTTATATTCCGAGGTAGAGTGCTGGCAACAGCCATTTTAGGATAGTTCAGAGTTGGTCTCAGTGACTTAGGAGTCCTCTTCACTACTCCTAACGTTTCAGATTTAGGAGCTAATTTTAGCGCTAAAACGCTTTGTGAAATACTCTTAGAGCAAAAAAATTTGGACTGACATGCCCATTATTTTTAAGAGTTTCTCCTAAATTGCTGAGTTAAGAGCTACTTTTCGCATTAGGATGTTTTGTGAATACGGCCCCTGACCATCATTTCCCCAACAGAGTGAACACATTCAACAGTCTTCATTTCATAAGCATTTTCTCATTCAGTTTCTCCACAGGGATTTCAGATAATCCTTCATTGGAGAGGACAGTTGAGGAAAGACAGGGCAGTGAGATCAGGCCTCAAACTCTGCTAATCAACTGAACCTGGCGCTACTTTTATCTCCCCTCGTGTCTAAACACAAACAGTATTACTGAAATGGGAGGAACATCATAACTGTAATTTACACAACAGTTCAAAAGTCTGGGGTCAGTAGGATATTTTGCATTTTTGAAAGAAGTCTCTTATACTCACCACAGCTCCATTTATTGTAAAAAAACAACAACAAAAAAAAAACAAACAGTAAAACAATAACATTGTGAAATTATATTACAATTCAAGAGAACTGTTTTTTTATTTGAATATGTTAACATGTAATTGATTGCTGTGATCAAAGCTGAATTTTCAGCATCATTACTAAATGTAGGCTCAAAGATGCAGTAGTCAAAGAGACATGCCAGTGAAAAACTGTACCGTTGTGGAGAAGCTGCGGAAAACAGGCAGAGGCAAGGATCTATGTGCTGGTATTTCATGGAAAAACTAGAACAAACAATAAGCCAAAAACCAAAGGGAACAAAAAACAGAATGACTGGCAAACAGACAACCATTACGTTCAACAACTCACAAGGAACTAAAGAAAAACTAAGGGTATATATACACACAGGGGGCTAACAAGCCTAACAAGATAAGACACACCTGGGGAGACTAATCAAGGGGAACCAATGAAGAAACGGACTACAAACTGACTATAAACACCATGAGAGACAGGAAGTGACATAAAAGTCCAGGGCAAGGCACAGAGAGCATGAAAATAATTACCTCTGCTCAAGATACATTTATTTTTATCAATATCAATATAAAAAACAGATGTGCTGATAAATATTTGAGTGTAAACAGATTTTTTTTTCCAGAATTCATTGTTAAATAGACTCCAGACCGGAGGGACCAGCCGTGGAGGGACGTGTGTGTGTGTGCGAGAGAGAGAGCCTCTTATGTATTTGTTTTTAATTTCTTGATTTTATTTCACAAATTTTCAAAATTTGCTCTGTTCCAGTCTTACCAGTTAATTTCACTGTATATATGTGCATATGTGTATGTGCGTGTGTGGGTGCCTATTTTGCACTCCTGATATTCTAGAGAGTCACCCCTTGATTGCGGCACACTTTTTTTTCTGATCAGTGGCTGATTTGTACTTTGTACCATCAAAAGATTCATAGTCCCAACAGGGCGTGGCCATATTGCGCTGAATTGGAACCGGAGTCTGCGCAGTAGCGAGCGAAGTGGAGCCGCGTCCCGCCCACACTCCAGCAGAGTCGATCGCAAGCACACACCCCTGACCCCGTTTTAATTAGCCTGGCTGCTCCAATTTTTGTCTGCTGAGAGGATTGTGTTAAATTTTTATTCAACTAGGATGCATTAAATTGAGGAGAAGTGCAAGTAAAGATTTTTGTTTCAAATAAACACTGTTCATTTTAAATTTTATATTCATCAACGAATCCTGAAAAAAAAAAAACACAAAACAAAATACAAATCAGGAATATTTCTTGAGCAGCAAATCAGCATATTAGAATGATTTCTGAATAATCATGTAAAACTGAAGACTGAAGAGTAATGATGCTCAAAATTCAGCTTTGATCACAGAAATAAAATACAGTGGAGCCGCGTCCCGCCCACACTCCAGCAGAGTCGATCGCAAGCACACACCCCTGACCCCGTTTTAATTAGCCTGGCTGCTCCAATTTTTGTCTGCTGAGAGGATTGTGTTAAAATAAGGTAAATACAACTCCATTATCCTCCTAAAGTTCCCGAAAAAGTCCGTTGGCGCCTCAGTTCACTCAGAGAAGCTGTCAGTCTCAGCTGTCAATCATGACGTCACACTTCCGTTTTTATAGCATCACTTAACTAAAACCAAAATTATTTTAAAAACGAACACTTGAACTTACATCAGCGTGATAAAATCTACATCAAATGACAAAAACCATCTTTGGAAAAAAATTATTTGAAGTGTGTTTAGGAGTCACACTTGCCTCTTTCGCGGTCCAAAGTGACCAAAGCCTTGAAATGTAACTTGTTTTTTTTTCTTCAGGAAAATCAATGTAATATATTTTTGTTCCATAATATTTTTTGATTATTATTTATGATTTTGAGGGAATTTTAACCATCTTTGGAAAAAAATTATTTGAAGTGAAATAATATTTATATTGTCTCATGTCCCATTAGATTACATGGAGAGGGCGGGGTTTATGACCTATACTGGGACCAGCCACCTGGGGGCGATCAAAACGTGATGGCTTCACTTTTTAAGACTCGTGCGGAGTTTTTTTTATTTTTATTTTTTTTTATTAATGAAAATAGAACAAATAACAAACAGAGCATAGCATAAGACAGTCAGTGCTATACAAAGTGTGACATTAATTAGTAACGGGAACTGAAAATAATGTCATAATATTTTAAACATGTTAATGACTTTTTGTTTTTTAACAATTTCAGAGAAGATATAAAACAATCAAATTCCACTAAAAATACCTTAAATATTGGGGATGAATTTAAGCATTTTTGTTTATGTATATAAAATGTTGCCAGCAATATGAATAAATTAACAATGTATTCAAGACCTTTGTTAACATTGTTTTCATAGTACACAATAATATCCTTTAAAGAAAAACATTCTAAAAGACTACTTTTTGTCAAGGTTTAGATAATTTTGGTTAGATAAGTATCAGGTTTTAAATTATGATTACAGTCAAACATTAAAATCTTGTTAGAAAGGGAACACATAGAAAGCATTTTTGTTACTCAGTATTTGATAATTAAAAAATCTAACAAAATAAGGAATGGATAGTGATAATTCAAAACACTTTATACAAACATTTTGTAATTAATTGATATTTTATTCAATGTAATTCAATAAATGCTAATAAAACTTCAGAACAGAAACAATTTTTTTTTCAAATTTCCCATTCATTTCCAATGTCGGTCATTTTTGACCGCGAAGAAGTCAAGTGTGACAATTTTTTTATGACCCTTTAACATATCCGAATCATGTCCATGATTTTTGTGTGTGTTCATATTGCTAATGTGACAAAAGTCACAAAGTGTCATCTCATTCCGATGAAGCTAAGATTTTTACAATTTCAAAATGTTAATTAGCATAGCAATTGTTAAATGAGTAAGGCAACATAGAACATTTAGCATATATCTTCTCTCAAACCAAGCTCATGTTCCACTCATCAACATGATGGTACCCCCCAAAAAACCCAACATAACGGAAACTCTTCTAAATCAGCATAGCAAAATATTAAACACCACTAAATCTCCAAAATACCATTAGTCTTGCACACGCACACACACACACACACATTATATAACACATATTGGCATTTACTCTCTAAATTAAAAGCAAGTTCATTAAAACACAGCTCAAAACAATGAAACAATTCAGAAAAAGAAAGCTAAATACTCATGCAAGGGGACCCTATTTGGTCTAGTGCCCTGCATGGGCACATGAAGGAGGTGTGAGGAGAGAAATTGTGTGAGTAGCAAATTTTACAGGCTAAAAGCACTTGCTGGTCGAATTTGGACAATTTAAGAGTGAGTTTAGAAATATTAAAGTCGCAAGTTAACGGAAATTCTAAGCCACCTATTTGGTTAAAGAGACTGTGTGGGATGTGGTTCCAAAGGGAGTTACGATTAATCAAACATTTTTTAATCCAATTGAATTTAAAAGTTCTATTAACATCACATTTGGGCGGCATTACGCAAATATTTCCACATAGTGACCTAGATGTGTGGGGGCGTGTTAGAACGAGCCGAAAACTTGAAATCGCATCATATGACCCCTTTAAGTGACGTCACCGATTAACAGTACAGCGCATATTTTCAGGTTAAATAAATTAGTCTAATTCCAATAACTCATTGACGAAACATTTACAAAGCTATCAAAACCTCCCGTTTACACATAAAGATGTGATTAAAAGTCAAAACTTTCATAAATAAGAGCTCAATATACAGAGTTAGCATGCCTCTTCTGAAATCAGTTGAGATGCTAACGGAAACACTAAACTATTTTTATGAAGTAAGTATTCAACAGAAGCGTGTCAATCACAAGTAAGAAAGGTGTCAGGAACAGATTTATGTAATATTTGTGTGATTTGTGGGACTAAACTCACCTGAAAACAGTGAAAACAGCAGCGAGAGACATGTTGCAGTTTGTAAGTAGTGTTGCGCCCCGTTTCCATGGTAACTCCCTCCGCTGCAGTGTTTGAATCATCAGACTGAATGGGACTCAGCGAGCACCCATTAAAACACATCACAGTCACGCAGCATTTACATAAATAAACATATAGAAGTTGAACCTAAACAACAAAAAAAATATATTACATTTTGAATTTTAATAGTTTTGTAGTTCAAACACCCCTTCATACTTAGGTGTAAACTGCAACCCACACGTGATAAGTGGGCACAAAGTGGCACTTTTATTTATTATGATTTTTTTGTATATTTTAATTTTTATAAGATTTTGTATTGTTGTTTTTACGAACATTCAAACTATTTATTTCATTTAAAAACGTGCTTGCAGTATTTTTATACTAAACTTTTGCTAATAATTATAACTAGTCTCACTTTTATTCAATGCTTCAGATTCCTTTTAACTGGAACACATAAATGTAAAAAATATTTATAAAACAAAGATGTTATAAGAGCTCAGTAGAAACCTTTTTTACAGTAGAAACCAGTGGTGTACCGACGGAGGCCCAGCCGTGGCAAACCGCTGATGGCTTGCCACCCAAAAAACACCGGCAGACCGACAGCATTTTTAGATTGGTCGGCTTGCCGATGGTGTGCCGACGGTGGTCCGACCGTGTTAAGCCGCTGAATTTGAGCCGCCCAAAAAACAATGTGCTGAAACGTTAGCTTGCTTGCTCGTGTCCATCTGTTTTAAATTCACATGCACTTTTGCACAAAGCAATTTATAAAAATGAAAAATATGTTTTTGTATACTTTTTAGTCTTGAGTGGATCAGTGTGCGGTTAGCCACCCTCTTGCTCTTTATGAATAAATCTCTGACAGAGACTCCTCCCCTATCAGCCAATCATGTGCATAGTAAGCAAGCATGCTGACATCATCCATAGCAACGAGGTCAACCCAGCCCTTACTCTTAACTTAAAACTTCTGTTTATTCCTTAGTAAAAGTTTGTCTCAGCAGCTTTGTGAATAGGTTTTAAAAGAAAACTCTTAGCTAAAAACTTTTACTGCTATTTAGGAGAATCCTTAGTAGTAAGATAAAATGTTTTGTGAATACGGGCCCAGGGGTGCATCCTGTTCCTGGAGATCTACCTTACCTTCCTACAGATTCAGTTCCAACCCTGATTAAACAAACCTGTCTGTAATTATCAAGTGCTCCTTTAGATCCTAATTAGTTGGTTCAGGTGTGTTGATCAGGACCAGGGTTGGGCACCCCTGTTGTTGATTAATAGTGTGTAAAGGGCCAGTGCAGGATTGTTTGCAGGGATATTACATGATAATTAATGATTAAAAGATTGCAGAAATGTTATAAGGGTTTATAAAGGTTTAAAGTGTATTATTCTAAATGAGTTGGCAGCAGAAATCACACAGAACAGAACGAAATGTTATTTAATATTAAGTAAATGAGTAAACTATTTAATGAGTCAATTGAAAACATAATGCCATTGATATGACAACTGAATACAATGCAACATAAAATGTTAATGCCATGATTTCAATAGGCTATTCATAAGGATTCATTTGTTCTAAAAGTCTAAAGTTGTTCATACGTAAATAATTTGCGTTATAGGTTTCGTCAATACGTCTGTATTGTCCGTTAAAATTCTGTGAAAACGTCAGTATTGTACATCTTAGTGTCTGTAAAACGTAAGAAAACGTACGTTTTATTGAACGACATTTTACGTAAAATACATACGAATTCTCATGAGATCACGTTGGTTTATGAACAAATTCCTTCTATTTGTGTTTCAAAAATAAAGTTCAGTGTATTTTTTTTAAATGTTGCATTTATATTTTATGGGTTTCAAAAAAGTACTTATTATCAACAGGCCAAAGGACAAAGATAAAAAAAAAAAAAAAAAATTGGATGTTCCTACACTAGAAAGATATATTAGATAGATTAAACATCTCTCTATCTGGATACATCGATACAAATTGTTGAAAGCAGCAATATTTAAAATTATAGTTAGGGTTAGCCAAGATGTTTAATTATCGTACTATTGGCAGTGATATGATGTTTCCTCATTTGGATCTGATTCCAAATGCCTTGTTTCTATGCAAAGGTTACCCTGTTCTTTCTTATGCCCCCTCCTATAAATAGTACATAAGAACAGGATTACAACCCACATCAGACCTAAACGAGTGATTGATCTGTGCATGTGTATGGTAGATCTGTCTGACTATGGCTTTAATTGAAGCATTACTCTCGCAGGGCTCTGGCACAGGTACAGTATTAGGTGCTCTGCTGTTGTGTTTGGTTATTTACCTGTTCTCCAGCCGCTCCAGCTCTCGGGATGAGGGAAAAAATTATCCTCCGGGACCCAAACCGCTGCCACTTCTGGGGAACCTGCACACCCTCAACCTCAAGAAAACCTACATGAGTCTTTGTGAGGTAAGCAAAAATGTTTCAGACAGCTGATTTTATTTTTGATGATTTGATATAGTGTTCTAACTTTTACTAGTAAACAGGCATAGATTTAGATCAAGGTTATGGATGGATCTCAGGCATTATCCAAAATGAGATTGACAGACAGACAGACAGACAGACAATGTGCTCCCAAATTAAGCCCAAACAGAAGCAAGTAACTAATCAGTGTAGTTAATGACAGGTTGTTTATGAGCTTGACAGTATACTGTAGGTAGTATTAAATGAAACATTTTATTTATTCATTTATTTTATTAGTATTTTGTTTGTTTAGCATTGTTATTTAATGTATACTTAAGTCCAAGTATTGAACTGTGTTTATGCTGCTTCTAAGTCTGTGTAAACAACTTAAAAAAAAAAATGTTTTATTGTTATTTTATTCTCTTTTAAATATAAGGATTATTATTATTATTATTATTATTATTATTATTATTATTATTATTATTATTATTATTATTATTATTATTATTATTATTATTATTATTATTATTATTATTATTATTATTATTATTATTATTATTATTATTATTATTATTATTATTATTATTATTATTATTATTATTATTATTATTATTATTATTATTATTATTATTATTATTATTATTATTATTATTATTATTATTATTATTATTATTATTAGATAAGATATTATTATTATTATTATTATTATTATTATTATTATTATACGAATTCTACTAATAAGAACAATATGACGCACTAAGGATTAATGAGCTACTGGATTCATGAATTTTAATCAGGTTGTGTGCGTTTGCTCGAACTGATTCGCTGAAATCAAAACAGGGACGATAATAGGTGAGCACCAGCCAATGAGATTGCCGTTTGCGCATTAGTTCCGCCTACTACAGGAAAACCCGGCAGTTCTTAAAAGCTGAAGAATTCCAAAGGAACTTTGGATTTGCTGCGCATCCATTCAAATGAACTGAAAAATATCACAGATCGCTTGACGGAGAGTGAAACTCTGAAGCGCTCAGTCAGAGTGTTCTGTGAGTGAAAATATATCTGTGCTAATCATATACTCAGCATCCAACTCACACACTGGCGAGTAAAATCAGAGAATTTATTAGCCATTGGCTAATATTAGACATCATTTAGTCGCCCAGAGTGAAGATTTAGGCCCAATCCCAATTCTATTTTATACCCGTTCCCTTTACCCTAGGGACGTAACACTTCCGTCACACGCTTGAGGAATTTGGCCAATCACAACGCACTGGATAGCTGGCCAATCAGAGCACACCTTGCTTTTTCAGACCGATGAGCTTTGTAAAAATCGACGTGTTTCAGAAAGGCAGGGCATAGAGGAGAAACAATAATGTACAGTATGTGGAAAATAATGTGTTTTTTTAACCTTAAACTGCATAAACAAATTTCTTTACACCAAATACACAAAATAATGTTATTTTTAGCAGCATCATATGACCCCTTTAAAAAAACCCTTGCTACGTGCACTGCATTAGGCTAACCGAGACTTGTCACAGCACTTACATATTATTGCCCTTTTGTTGGTTTTGATTGCTTCTGTTGTCCTCATTTATAAGCCGCTTTGGATAAAAGCGTCTGCTAAATGAAAAAAGAAAGAAAAAATATAGATAGATAGATAGATCTACAATTGGTAACCATTTTATTAAAGCAATAAAGCATTTATTGCTTTAAAAGCAATATTTATTTATTGCTTTATTAGCTATATAATATCATATAATATCATAGCTAAAAAATCAATCTTCTCATCAATGCCCTTCAGTTTACATTGTCAATAGGGTGTTCCCTCTTGTACCTTATTGCTTAAATGGTACACATGCCAAGTAGGCAATCGCTGGCACACATACAGTGTTCAAAAATGACAAATAGGTCACCTAGTTCTCATACGGACTAGGGTAAGAGTCAATGGTAATGAATGACCGTGGAGATGGCCGTCGTGCCAGCGGGCAAATGCACAAAAGTAGAGAGTATTGTGTTAGAAGGTAAGCTGGGACTGAATCCTGTGTTCTAACAATACTTTCTGCTATAAACCGACCAGACAGACCACAGATGAGATGATGCCGATAAATTATATATTTCAATAGCTCCATCTTTTCTGTCTTACAGCTGTCAAAACGATATGGGTCAGTTTACACAGTGCACTTTGGCCCCAAAAAAGTGGTGATATTGTCAGGATACAAGGCTGTCAAACAGGCACTAGTGAACCTGTCAGAGGAGTTTGGAGAGAGAGATATTACACCCATATTTCATGATTTCAACCAGGGATATGGTAAGGCTTTCACGACTTCAGATGATAATTTAATAAACACCTTGTTTTTTCCGTAGATGTAAATGTCAAATTAATTCAGCTCTTTGGAGTAATGGATAAATGATTCCTCTGTAGGGATTGTGTTTTCCAATGGTGAAAACTGGAGGGAAATGAGACGCTTTGCTCTTTCCAACCTGCGAGACTTTGGAATGGGCAAGAAAAGAAGTGAACAGATTATCACTGAAGAAACGCAATATTTAAAAGAGGAATTTGAGAAGTTTGAAGGTAAGACTGCAAAACACAAAAACAAGACGATTCTGTGACTGAAACAGATTTGAGTATTAACATCATGTTCACCCATGTGCAGGAAAACCATTTGAAACAACTCTGCTAACGGCCATGGCTGTTTCAAATGTCATCTCTGCCATCATCTACAGCACCAGATTTGAGTATAGCAACACCAAGTTACATCACATGGTCAAACGAGCTTACGAAAACATGAGGATGACTGGATCTACTTCAGTTCAGGTACCCAGATATTTCTAATGCATTATTTTGTATGTACATTGTTCAGTGGCACATTATGCAGTTTTGCTTGTTTGCAGCTCTACAACATGTTTCCTTGGATTCGTCCTTTTATGGCCAATCAGGAACGTATTGTTAACAATGTCAAAGAAACGGTCAGACAAAGCGAGGAAATAATAAATGGTCTGAAGAAGACTCTGAACCCTCTGGACCCCAGAGGAATCGCTGACTGTTTCCTGATACGACAACAAAAAGATGAGGTACTGCCCGTAGTTTTAAATTACATCGATTTGCTATTACATTCTGACATCTCCTTTTCTTGGCTTTCACCGTCATGATTTCTGCAGGAATCTGGCAAAACAGACTCTTTTTACAATTCAATGAATTTATATTGTACAATCAACAACCTATTTGGTGCTGGTACCGACACTACGGCTACAACTCTACGCTGGGGTCTTCTTCTCATGGCCAAATACCCTGAAATACAAGGTATGGCTGCATCTAAATGCAGGAGTATTGCATTATTTTATAACAATTTGAATAATGCAAGTCTGCAAATCTAATTATATCCCATGCAAAGTGTCAACCACAGTCAAGTATTCAGTAATGATGTTATAAACTCTCATACTGTGGTCTTTCTTGTTCATTTAACGTAGCCAGGGTTCAAGATGAGATTGACCGAGTGATCGGTGGACGTCAGCCAGTGGCGGAAGACAGGAAGAACTTATCATATACAGACGCTGTGATCCATGAAACCCAGAGATTTGCAAACGTAATACCCCTTGGTTCCCCTCATCAGACCACCTGTGATGTTCACCTGAATGGATACCTCATCAAGAAGGTCTGGCTCCAGTAAGAACATGCAGTGTTCTTGATTATGTGTTTGCACCATTTATCATTGATCTTTTGTGTTGTTTTGTGCAGGGTACCAGTGTGTGGGCGCTACTGGCATCTGTACTGAGGGATGAAAATGAGTGGGAAACTCCTGACAGCTTCAACCCAAGTCATTTCCTAAATAAGCAGGGACAGTTTGTCAAAAGGGACGCCTTCATGCCCTTCTCTGCAGGTGCAGTGGACTTCAAATTCACTACTTATAATGTGCCATCGCAAATGCTTTTTGTTAATCCTTTGCTTATTGTTGTTCTCAGGCCGCAGGGTTTGTCCTGGAGAGAGTTTGGCCAGGATGGAGCTCTTTCTGTTCTTCACCTCCCTCCTTCAGCATTTCCGCTTCACTCCTCCTCCAGGAGTGTCTGAAGATGAGTTGGATCTCTCACCAGTCGTGGGCTTCACTCTGAACCCATCCCCCCACAAACTGTGTGCAATCAAACGGTCTTAAAGTTATAAACATGCTGTCGAATGTCTGTCACTTTGTTTTTTTTCCCGCTTGTATATTGCATTTATTCATTTAGATTTCCATTGGAAACACATTCAATGTTTATTACTTTTTAGATTTATAACTATAGTGCTTTTGCTTTTAAGTATAAAAGCACGCTAAATATGTAAATTTCACTTTAAAATCATGCAAATATTGTTGGTAAAACTGATGATAGCATTTACACTTGGAAGCAATGTAAAGTAATAGTTGCCTACAGATGGTTCCTTTAACTAAAAGATGAGGATTGAGAAAAGATTAATCACTACACAAATAAATAAACTTATCAAAATTGTTGGTGCCATTTTGGTTTTTAAATTTGCATTTGCACATTTGGCAGATACCTTTTTTATAATTCTGTTTAATAATATTTAATAATAATAGCAGTTAAATCAGGATCTTGTTAAACTAAAATCAGTTGTTCGTAAATGTCGATTTGATATATATTACTGGTTAACTATGTAGCTAAGATTTAACTGCCTAGAAGTGCAAGTAACTAACTGTCAAAGATTATATTTTCTTGGCCAACATGGTCAGTGAAGATTGTCAATGAAACAAGAAAATAATGCTTTAATCATCATCTTTATGATCGGTGGGTCATGTTCAGCTCGCATTTAAAGTCAAAGAGTGCCAACTTGCACAAACGTTTTCTAACCAGTGTAGCCCGATTAACGACTCAGTTTGAATAAGTCTGAAGAGCGGATACTGAATCAACATCTGATAGCTAAATGATCTGCAAGAAATCAATAGCTTGTTCTCTGTAAAAAATTATAAACCTAGCTACTCCTACAGACCAAGCTCTACGGTGACCAGGTGGGGACATGTTCAGTTCACTTAGTTTTGTCGTCGCCACAAGATCATTTTGCCAAGGTAACGACATCCTTATGTTGTGTCCACACGATGTGGAGTCGTGGCCTTTAGATCCTATGCTGAGGGAACAACATCCATTTCTCATGGCCACGACTTCTTATGTTGAGGGAACGACATTTTTCTTGTGGCCAGTAGTTTAATGCGTAAACAAACCCGCATGACCATAGCAACCTGCAATTATCAGAGATGGATTTATTCATCCCACAGTCTTGTAAATTCATTAACTGATCGTGTCTTTTTATTTAATATTTGTATATTATTACAGTTTTTCACATTTGCTAAGACAATAAATCCCATTCTCTGAACTAAATTCTCAATAGCATAAACCAATTTGTCAAATAAATCACTCTTTCTGCAAAACCTTATCTTTTTTTATTAGTTTAACAAAACTCAAATTGAATTCAGCTGGACACACTTTCCTGTTTATCACAACAAATGGCCAAGCAAAGCGCACGACATAAACCAATTTGTCAAATAAATCACTCTTTCTGCAAAACCTTAAAGGGGTCATATGATGTTGTTAAAAAGAACATTATTTGGTGTATTTGGTGTAATGAAATGTGACCCTGGACCACAAAACCAGTCATATAGGTCAAATTTTCGAAATTGAGAGTTATACATAATCTGAAAGCTGAATAAATAACCTTTCCATTGACGTGTGGTTTGTTAGGATAGGACAATATTAGGACAATACAACTATTTGAAAATCTGGAATCTGACGGTGCAAAAAAAGCAAAATACTGAGAAAATCGCCTTTAAAGTTGTCCAAATGAAGTTCTTAGCAATGCATATTACTAATCAAACAAGTTGCTATCTAATATAACACCCAGATTTTTGACTGTAGAGGAAGTAACAGTACATCCGTCTAGTTGCAAATTGTAATCCAAGAGATTCTGTGTACTGTCTTTTGGTCCAATAAGGAATATCTCAAAGTAAAAGGAACAGAACATCCATACACTCTTTGAACCTGTGCTGGAGTGATGGAAACTTCTGGAAGAAGAGCCTTTGGGTTTCAAGCCGTATCTATGGATGGAAAGGTACGTGCATCACTCCCAACACTTATTGAGTGTTATTACATGCCTGATGACCATTCTGACATTCCATCTCCCACTATTGCACATCAGTTCCCCCATCTGAAGTCTATTGCTCATGAAATACCTGAGATCGATCCATGTGCTCAAATATTGCTACTCTTAGAAGTCCACAAAGCAAGGAAACAGCTCAATGGTCTGAACAAGGCACCATTTGCCCAAAAATTCGATTTCGGTTGGGTGATAGTTGGAAATGTTTGCTTGGGGTCAGCACACAAACCTAGCACAGTTGATGTGTTCCGCACAAACATACTTCACAATGGACGTCCAAGCCTTTGTGAGCCATGTTCTAATCAGATACAGGTGAAAGAGAACTAAGCTACAAAGATCATGCTGTTTCTTCTCAAGGCTGTCATTTGTATTCAACCACTTGTCCAGAGGACTTGCTTTGTAACGATATCTTTAAATGGACACAAGATGATGAAAAGGTAGCCCCTTCCATTGAAGATCAAGTGTTCATGGAACTGATGGACAAGGAAATTTTAATTGATAGCTCTAACAGCTGGGTGGCACTTCTTCCTTTTTGAGTTCCACACCAACAGCTGCCCAACAATAGGGACCAGGGTATGAAACGTCTCCTGTCACTCTGTCAGACACTGAAGAGAAAGCCTCAAACGCAAGAACATTTCCATACTAGCGAGTTGTTTTTTGCCTTTTTAAAGGCAACTAGCGAGTTGTTTAGGTTCCTAGATAGCAACTTGTCTTTTGAAAATCCTATTTCCCATGTTACAAAAACAGTATTCTTCCATCTTAGAAACATTGCCAAGCTACGAAACATGTTACCTGCTTCTGATGCAGAAAAGCTAGTTCATGCATTCATGACCTCTAGTCTGGACTATTGTAATGCACTGCTAGGTGGTTGTCCTGCATCTTCAATAAACAAGCTACAGGTAGTCCAAAATGCAGCGGCTAGAGTCCTTACCAGGTCAAGAAAATATGATCATATTACCCCAATTTTACAGTCTCTGCACTGGCTAGCTATTAAGTTCCGTATCAGTTACAAAATATTATTACTTACCTACAAGGCCCTTAATGGTTTAGCTCCTGCGTACCTAACTAGCCTTCTGCTATGCTACAATCCATCACGCTCCCTAAGGTCGCAAAACTCTGG
>NW_015557159.1:254759-255759 GCF_001515605.1 Sinocyclocheilus anshuiensis
ATTATGTCAAGCTTTTCTTGTGCTTTTTTTTTTTCTTATTTGGCAGATGCTGTGATGACCAACTTCCCGGCAGCAACAGAGTTGGACTTGAGGAATGCAGTTGGGAAGCATTTTAAACAAGAAATAAAACCAATAATTAATAATTTCCTTTAAGTTCACTGTTGGTTGTTTTATTTGTTAAAAGTAAACCAACAAAAGGGTTAATCTTTTTTTTATGTTGTCATTTATCCTAATGTTTTCAGGTTAAGTGTCATAACATGCTCTTGATTTGTGTTAGATTTTTTTTCTTTTAAATATCTTAAGTTATTTAAAATATTTTATTTTTTCATTTTTATATTTTTATCATAAGTTGTTAAAAATTCCAGATTTTTTTATCATAATATTTATATTTAAGTGTATTGTATTTATAGAATTTTATTTTGTCATTAATTCTTTTGTATTTTTATCCTTTTTTATTGTCCAAGTTTTATTGTTAAAGTGAAATAAGTTGTCCAAGTTGTTAAAAATGTTATTTTTCTTAATAAAAGCTATATATTGAATTTGTTTGGATGGATTGCCATTTTGTTGTATATTAGTCACATGTAGTCGTTTAATAGCGGTCTAATTGATGACTAGTCTATTCTTTTTTATCCTTTTTTATTGTCCAAGTTTTATTGTTAAAGTGAAATAAGTTGTCCAAGTTGTTAAAAATGTTATTTTTCTTAATAAAAGCTATATATTGAATTTGTTTGGATGGATTGCCATTTTGTTGTCTATTAGTCGCATGTAGTCGTTTAATAGCGGTCTAATTGATGACTAGTCTATTCTATTAGTCTATTAAATTTTCACTGACAGCCCAAATTTAGCCTTGTTTTTAGCCTAGACCCATATTCACCATCTATTAGACGTATATATATAGTCGTTTAATAGCGGTCTAATTGATGACTAGTCTATTCTTGGGCTATGGTTAGACGTCTATTAAATTTTCACTGACAGCCCAAATTCAGCCTTGTTTTCGTTC
>NW_015557159.1:255991-264151 GCF_001515605.1 Sinocyclocheilus anshuiensis
GCCATAACCTTTTCACAATGATATTATTTATTTATTTATTTATTTAACACACATAGCTTGCTGAAATACTTCTGCGGCCGTCTCATCTACCTCAGTCATGCAGATCAGGACCTGGTGAAGGATAATCCACTTCTTACCTCCGAGACTGTGCTATGATCTATATGACCTTATTATTTTTATTGTGAGTATTAGGCTTATCATTATTGCTGATAACTGTTGTTGTGCTATGTTATTGTAATATTTACCATTATATAATCAGAGGAGTATAGAAAAGTTTATGAAAGTGACAATAGTATTTTTATGTTACATTAATCAGTATTTAGCACACCTTCCTAAGGAAAGGATATGGACCAGAAGACATTGCAATTACTAAATGATATTTAGACAGACTTAAAGAAGTTCCAGATCTATACTTGTGCCCTTATTATTTCAGTTATTTTGCCTTTAATTTAAATAAACATGTGCAAACAATATACTTGCTCTTGTGAATTTATTTTGATGTTAATTACATTGTGCAAGCTGTTTCTTGAATACTGCGTGGTTTATATACATGTTGCTGCTGATAGGGCTGACATTTTTGACACACCCACCAAACAAGAGAAAACGTATCTCAAACCCCGTTGCACACCGTTTCCAGGAAACATGTCGTTCAAACCGGAAACCGTAGCAAAACGTTGCGCACCGGTTTGAGCTTGAACTTGCCCCAGGTGACCCTGATCGCGCCTGACCTGCCTTCTGTTTCCACTATACTCCTTTTGTTTCCACTATACTCTCTCTCACACATACATACATACATACTTCTCTTACATACACATATTTTCTTCAGACATGCATACATTCTATATATATTTATATATATTGAGAGTGCCAGAATGAATTATGGCTTGTACGGCCCCTCATACACATGCATATAAATACATACATACATATTAATCTGAAGACTTCATCTACATCGCAGGCAAGCAACGGGGAAAAAACCCTCTGGTGTGACGGATCCAGCCTTGACAAGACAGCACGTTTATGTCACCACAGGCCAGTTCTTCCACCCTAACATGGTAGTCTTGCAATTCTACAGAAGATTCTCTTCCACTCTTCTTTTGCTGTTCTTCTTAACTTTCCAACTGATTATGGTGGCCACAGAAAATCTCCTCAAATTAGGCTGAGCTCTTTGTCTGGCCTCTGTCATTCCATGCACAAGAACATGGTCTATTACAGTAGCTCTAATTTCATCTGTCTTGAAATTCTACACAAGATTATCTTCCACTCTTCTTTTGCTGTTCTGTTGAACTTTCCAAGTGATGGTGGCCACAGAGAATCTGCTCAGTTTAGGTTGAACTCTTTGTTCTGCCTCTGTCATTCCATGCACAAGAACATGGTCTATCACAATAGCTCTGATTTCATCTGAAATGACTGTTCTTGGTCTTGTTCTTCCTCATCCTCTTCTTCCTCCACCTCATACACCTCTTCCATACCTCAGATTGATGGATGCACCCATGCCATCTGTGCACTTTGAACTGGCTTATATTTTGTACATTCACATATTGCAAACAGTGTCTAAACTGCCTGAACTTGTTTAAGGTTTTGCAGAAAGAGTGATTTATTTGACAAATTGGTTTAGGCTATTGAGAATTTGGTTCACAGAATGGGGTTCAGTGTCTTAGCAAATGTGAAAAACTGTAATCGTCTGAGCTGTTTTGCCTGATTAATTACAGGCATTCGGATAAATAGGTAACGTTAGGAAACAGAAGAGCAAACATGAGTGAATAATATGGTTTTAATTAAGGTTTTTAACCTACTTTTACTCTGTTTTCAGTATTATTTAAAACTACTCTTTGGAGTGTTACAAGCTGTTCGTGAATAGATAAGTATTTTGAAGATTGCTGGTAATCAAACAGTTTGTGATTGCCTTTGACTTCCATAGTATTTTTTTTTTCCTACTATGGAAGTCAATGGCAACCACCAACTGTTTGATTACCAGCGATCTTCAAAATATCTTCTTTTACGTTCAACATAAGAAAGCAACTCGTACAGGTTTGGAACGATGCACCATCAGATTCCAGATTTTCAAATAGTTGTATTGTCCTAATATTGTCCTATCCTTACAAACCACACATCAATGGAAAGGTTATTTATTCAGCTTTCAGATTATGTATAAATCTCAATTTCGAAAATTTGACCTATATGACTGGTTTTGTGGTCCAGGGTCACATTTCATTACACCAAATACACCAAATAATGTTCTTTTTAACAACATCATATGACCCCTTTAAGGTTTTGCAGAAAGAGTGATTTATTTGACAAATTGGTTTAGGCTATTGAGAATTTCGTTCACAGAATGGGATTTAGTGCCTCAGCAAATGTGAAAAACTGTAATGCAGTCATCTTAGGAAGTGTATATTACAGGTGTGGTGCATTAGGGCAATGGATGTTGTTCCCTCAGCATAGGATCTAAAGGCCACGACTCCACGTCGTGTGGACACAACATAAGGATGTCGTTACCTTGACAAAATGATCTTGTGGCCACGACAAAACTAAGTGAACTGAACATGTCCCCACCTGGTCACCGTAGAGCTTGGTCTGTAGGAGTAGCTAGGTTTATAATTTTTTACCGAGAACAAGCTATTGATTTCTTGCAGATCATCTAGCTATCAGATGTTGATTCAGTAACCGCTCTTCAGACTTATTCAAACTGAGTCGTTAATCGGGCTACACTGGTTAGAAAAAGTTTGTGCAAGTTGGCACTCTTTGACTTTAAATGCGAGCTGAACATGACCCACCGATCATAAAGATGATGATTAAAGCATTATTTTCTTGTTTCATTGACACAATATTCATTGCCTATGTTGGTCAAGAAAATATAATCTTTGACAGTTAGTTACTTGCACTTCTAGGCAGTTAAATCTTAGCTACATAGTTAACCAGTAATATATATCAAATCGACATTTACGAACAACTGATTTTAGTTTAACAAGATCCTGATTTAACTGCTATTATTATTAAATATTATTAAACAGAATTATAAAAAAGGCATCTGCCAAATGTGCAAATGCAAATGTAAAAACCAAAATGGCACCAAAAATTTGGATACGTTCATTTATTTGTGTAGTGATTCATCTTTTCTCAATCCTCATCTTTTAGTTAAAGGAACCATCTGTAGGCAACTATTACTTTACATTGCTTCCAAGTGTAAATGCTATCATCAGTTTTACCAACAATATTTGTATGATATTAAAGTGATATTTACATATTTAGCGTGCTTTTATACTTAAAAGCAAAAGCACTATAGTTATAAATCTGAAAAGTAATAAACATTGAATGTGTTTCCAATGGAAATCTAAATGAATAAATGCAATATACAAGCGGAAAAAACAAACAAAGTGACAGACATTCGATAGCATGTTTATAACTTTAAGACCGTTTGACTGCACACAGTTTGTGGGGGGATGGGTTCAGAGTGAAGCCCACGACTGGTGAGAGATCCAACTCATCTTCAGACACTCCTGGAGGAGGAGTGAAGCGGAAATGCTGAAGGAGGGAGGTGAAGAACAGAAAGAGCTCCATCCTGGCCAAACTCTCTCCAGGACAAACCCTGCGGCCTGAGAACAACAATAAGCAAAGGATTAACAAAAAGCATTTGCGATGGCACATTATAAGTAGTGAATTTGAAGTCCACTGCACCTGCAGAGAAGGGCATGAAGGCGTCCCTTTTGACAAACTGTCCCTGCTTATTTAGGAAATGACTTGGGTTGAAGCTGTCAGGAGTTTCCCACTCATTTTCATCCCTCAGTACAGATGCCAGTAGCGCCCACACACTGGTACCCTGCACAAAACAACACAAAAGATCAATGATAAATGGTGCAAACACATAATCAAGAACACTGCATGTTCTTACTGGAGCCAGACCTTCTTGATGAGGTATCCATTCAGGTGAACATCACAGGTGGTCTGATGAGGGGAACCAAGGGGTATTACGTTTGCAAATCTCTGGGTTTCATGGATCACAGCGTCTGTATATGATAAGTTCTTCCTGTCTTCCGCCACTGGCTGACGTCCACCGATCACTCGGTCAATCTCATCTTGAACCCTGGCTACGTTAAATGAACAAGAAAGACCACAGTATGAGAGTTTATAACATCATTACTGAATACTTGACTGTGGTTGACACTTTGCATGGGATATAATTAGATTTGCAGACTTGCATTATTCAAATTGTTATAAAATAATGCAATACTCCTGCATTTAGATGCAGCCATACCTTGTATTTCAGGGTATTTGGCCATGAGAAGAAGACCCCAGCGTAGAGTTGTAGCCGTAGTGTCGGTACCAGCACCAAATAGGTTGTTGATTGTACAATATAAATTCATTGAATTTTACAAAGAGTCTGTTTTGCCAGATTCCTGCAGAAATCATGACGGTGAAAGCCAAGAAAAGGAGATATCAGAGTGCAGGTTCCCCAGAAGTGGCAGCGGTTTGGGTCCCGGAGGATATTTTTTCCCCTCATCCCGACAGCTGGAGCGGATGGAGAACAGGTAAATAACCAAACACAACAGCAGAGCACCTAATACTGTACCTGTGCCAGAGCCCTGCGAGAGTAATGCTTCAATTAAAGCCATAGTCAGACAGATCTACCATACACATGCACAGATCAATCACTCGTTTAGGTCTGATGTGGGTTGTAATCCTGTTCTTATGTACTATTTATAGGAGGGGGCATAAGAAAGAACAGGGTAACCTTTGCATAGAAACAAGGCATTTGGAATCAGATCCAAATGAGGAAACATCATATCACTGCCAATAGTACGATAATTAAACATCTTGGCTAACCCTAACTATAATTTTATTTTTTTATCTTTGGCCTGTTGATAATAAGTACTTTTTTGAAACACATAAAATATAAATGCTAAATAAATAATAAATAAAAAGGTTGAGACCGTTGGGTAAGGACGTTGGGTTGTTTTAACCCAATTTTGGGTTGAAAATTACGGTAGCCGAGAAGTGCAAAACAAATCACAATTCTGAAAACAAAATAACAAATTACAAACGCAAATGCAAGTCTAAAAAACAAAATAACAATTCAGAAAGCACAACAACAATTCAGAAAACATTATAACAAGTCAGAAAACACAATGACAAATTTGAAAACAAAATAACAAGTCAGAAAACACAACTACAAATCCGAAAACAAATTAACAAGTCAGAAAACACAACGACAAATCAGACAAACCGGAAGAGGTAGGTATAGTTTGAGACAGCGCCAGTGGAAAATAATGTTTTTTTTAACCTTAAACCGCATAAACACATTGCATTACACCAAATACACAACATAATGTTCTTTTTAGCAACATCATATGACCCCTTTAATGTAAAAGTCAGTGAAAGAGATTTTGTGCCTCTTTGGGATGGCACTAGGCTATAATGTGTCGTTCACTTGCAGAACACACGCTTCTGGAGGGCACATAAGTCTGAAGTAATGAATTTAGGTAAAGGGGTGCAGAGCCAGTGGTGGTTTTGTAGGCAAATATTAATGCCTTGAATTTTATGCGAGCAGCCACTGGTAGCCAGTGCAAATTGATGAACAGAGGTGTGACATGCGTTCTTTTCAGCTTGTTAAAGACTAATCTTGCAGCTATCTATCTATCTATCTATCTATTGTCTGTCTGTCTGTCTGTCTATCTATCTCATTTTGGATAATGCCTGAGATCCATCCATAACCTTGATCTAAATCTATGCCTGTTTACTAGTAAAAGTTAGAACACTATATCAAATCATCAAAAATAAAATCAGCTGTCTGAAACATTTTTGCTTACCTCACAAAGACTCATGTAGGTTTTCTTGAGGTTGAGGGTGTGCAGGTTCCCCAGAAGTGGCAGCGGTTTGGGTCCCGGAGGATATTTTTTCCCCTCATCCCGACAGCTGGAGCGGATGGAGAACAGGTAAATAACCAAACACAACAGCAGAGCACCTAATACTGTACCTGTGCCAGAGCCCTGCGAGAGTAATGCTTCAATTAAAGCCATAGTCAGACAGATCTACCATACACATGCACAGATCAATCACTCGTTTAGGTCTGATGTGGGTTGTAATCCTGTTCTTATGTACTATTTATAGGAGGGGGCATAAGAAAGAACAGGGTAACCTTTGCACAGGAACAAGGCTATAATTAAACATCTTGGCTAACTCTAACTATAATTTTAAATATTGCTGCTTTCAACAAGTTGTATCAATGTATCCAGATAGAGAGATGTTTTATCTATCTAATATATCTTTCTAGTGTAGAAACATCCTTTTTTTATCTTTGTCCTTTGGCCTGTTGATAATAAGTACTTTTTTGAAACACATAAAATATAAATGCTAAATAAATAAAAAAACGCTGGGTTGAGACCGTTGGGTAAGGACGTTGGGTTGTTTTAACCCAATTTTGGGTTGAAAATTACGGTAGCCGAGAAGTGCAAAACAAATCACAATTCTGAAAACAAAAAAATACGGGGTGTCTATTTAAATTTAGTTAAAAGTGGCTATAAATCATCAGCTCCAGTGGCATAGATAGATAAGCATGTGTCATTGGCTTTTTGACACGATCGACCCGGGTTCGATCCCGTCTTTTGCTGAACTTTTTTTTCCTCCCTTTTCAAATCTCGTATTAGCAATGGATTCTTCAATGAAAGAGAAGCTAAGCTACAAAAATCACGCTGTTTCTTCTCAAGGCTGTCATTTGTATTCAACCACTTGTCCAGAGGACTTGCTGTGTAACGATATCTTTAAACGGACACAGGATGATGAAAAGGTAGCCCCTTCCATTGAAGATCGAGCGTTCATGGAACGGATGGACAAGGAAATTTTCATTGATAGCTCTAACAGCTGGGTGGCACTTCTTCCTTTTTGAGTTCCACTCCAACAGCTGCCCAACAATAGGGACCAGAGTATGAAACGTCTCCTGTCACTCTGTCAGACACTGAAGAGAAAGCCTCAAACGCAAGAACATTTCCACACTAGCGAGTTGTTTTTTGCCTTTGTAGGTCAGCTTTGTATTCATAAATCAGTCGTACAATCGTACTCCAGTGTATTCATTCTTTTTTTTTTTTTCAAGAGCTTTGTCTTGATTTTCCAATTCGTCTTTAAATTGTAACTTGTTCATAATATTTTTTATTGACTTGAGCAGATACCAACATGAGCCGAACATTAACAAAAACTAAATTAAGTCCGTCGGTTATCCGGGTCGCGACAGATTACTGGAACTCTATGACCTGGATAAGTGACAATCTTCATAAATGAACATTTTACTATCAACAAAATTAGACAATCATCCACAGATTCTTCCCACTGTTTCATAACCTTCTTGGGTCCAAAATACACTTGGGACACTGAACTGTATTTCTGGGACAACAGTGAAACACAGAAAAGGCTTAAATAATAACAGACCCATGTGCATTGCAAATAACAAATCAGTGTGTTCAAACACTTCACGAGATTAGATATCTCCAAAGTCCAAGTTACAGTGGCCAGGAGGGGACTTGTTTGGTTCACTTAGTTTTGTCCAGTGGCGGCTCGTCGGGGGAGGCACAGCTTCCCCATAATTTTGAGGTGAAAATGGGAGGAGGACGATTTAATGTTAATAAAATTCACAGTTCATTTCAGTTCATGTCTCAGAATGTGTATATTTTGTTTGTAATTTCACAGTTGTAATACCATAACGTGAAAGCGCTGCTTTTCTATCGCGAATGTGCCGAATCTGCTGATGTAATTACGACCGCTAATGACAGAGAAGGGTAGGGGGAGGCCGGGGGAGACGCTGAGCTCTCGTGCCTCTGTTGGTAAAATAAATTAACCAATCAGCATTGAGTGTTCACTTTCAGCGCTGAGGAGTGTTGCGAAAAGAAACCTCGTAAGGGAGGCTAGCCTCCCTTCTGATATCAACCAATCATCAAAGAGACATAAATTACGTGATATTAGTTTGAACGTCTGCCGCTGCGCTGATAATGTACCAAGTACTTATGATGAGTAGCGATATTGAATATATGATTGCCAACAGATTTACCAAGCTGTCATTCAAACAGTATATATACAAATTTAGGGAAAACAGCCTAAGCTGGATATAGGCTACAGCAGTCGGCTTAATTAAATGGCGCAACAGGCAGCTCTCTTTTAACACAGACTTTTAAG
>NW_015557159.1:265032-266066 GCF_001515605.1 Sinocyclocheilus anshuiensis
TCTCGGAGTCGCGGGCCAAGCTCCGTTTCCTCAAGGGGCGGAGTTCCGTTGCCTCTGCCTCGATCTAGTTCTCCTCATTGCGGCAGCCAGGCGGGGGCTACTTCAGGCAGTAGCGCGGGCGGACTGAGGCACTCCGCAACCAGTTGAGCTGCCAATGGAACGTGCTGGGCTCTCTACAAGGAGCGTACCAGCCGTATCCTTTGGCGCTCCTCCTGACGACCGGATGTCGATCGCTGCATTGGAGGGTGAGCCGGAGCTTTCTGGAGAGTAAGATTCAGCAGGGCTATGCTTTCCCGGGCCGACGTAGGGGTAGGGCTCGAGTGGAGACTTCCACCTCAAGGTTGGATGATTGGTTCTTCGGGGTGGTCCGCGCTGGTTCTCAGCACCCCGCCTTGGTGCCTTTCTTCCCGGAAGTGCATGAGGGGCTCACCAGGTCATGGACGACGGCAGGGCGAACCGTGCCTCCCCCTCCCAGGTCTGTAGGTACTTGACTGACCAGCGATGCTTATACTGCCTGTGGAGAAGCTGCCTCCGCCTTATATGCTACGGCGTTACTGCAGGTTCTTCAGGCTAAGGTACTGAGGGACCTGCACGAGGGTGGTCACGACTCAGAAGTTCTCAAAGAACTCCGCACGCCAAGGGTGGCCCCCTGCGTCTGCCCCCCGCTCCCGTGCCGCATCCGCTCCGGCAAGCAGCGCCATGGAGCTGGGCGTAGGCAGGCCGCCCCACCTGTCCGGGCCCCCGTCAAATCTGGCGATGAGCAAAAGAGCAAGAGGCCCCGGGACGGGCGACCCAGAGAGAGAGGGAGCTGCTCTCGAGGGATGGTGAAGGCACCTCTCCCTCCCCCGGAGGAGGGCCAGGTGGAGAATCTGGAAAATCTCGACGAGAGAGCGGTTTTCTCTGTCCCTGGGTCCCGGGAGGGTACGGAGAGTCGTGCACAGACCAACACCGGACCATGCTCATCCTCCTCCTTCGTCAGCTGGCAGCAGCGGGCGGTTCGAGAGAATCAACGAAGGCCCTACTCACGAACCCTC
>NW_015557159.1:266476-267656 GCF_001515605.1 Sinocyclocheilus anshuiensis
AGGTGGCTTCCACAGGACACTGGAAGGGGCAGTACCTGTGGCCCTTTGTTAGGGATCCCAATTCGTCGGTCATCCGAGGTGACGTCGAGAGTGACCGACTGAAAGGGAACACCTCGGTTACGTATGGTAACCCTCGTTCCCTGAAGGAGGGAACGGAGACGTCACGTCCACCAACAGATTTACCGAACTGTCATTCAAACAGTATATATACAAATTTAAAAAGAAAGGGAAAACAGCCTAAGCTGGATATAGGCTACAGCAGTCGGCTTAATTAAATGGCGCAACAGGCAGCTCTCTTTTTTATTGTCCTCATTTGTAAGTCGCTTTGGATAAAAGCGTCTGCTAAATTACTAAATGTAAAGTAAATATATATATCAATGATATATATATAGAATATGGTATATAGAAATGGTGGTGGGCCACCTGGACCAAAAAATGCCTGGGCCGATTTTTTGTCCCAGTCCAGCCCTGCCCAGACCAATACAATTAGTGTGCCTCCTCTATTTTAAAACTCACGATCCGCCACTGGTTTTGTCGTGGCCATGTCATATAAACTCGTGGGAACGTGATACACCCTGCGTTCCATTCGGAAGGGCTCATCCCTATGCCCTAATCCCTTCAAAGTGTTTACCCTCCGTGTGAGGGTTTCAAAGGGATGAAGGGTGTAGGGGTAAAAAAACTTTTTTTTTTGAACGCACTTCTGTGTCACCTTAACAAAACGATCAAGGAGGCGCCTTTGTCGCACATTTTGTACGCTGGTTGACCCCCCAAAAAACACACTCGGTTTGATGAGTAGATTGTGCAAGCTGCGCCTTTTGTTTACCGTTAGTTTATTTATTTATTTATTTATTTTTGGTTTATTGCACCAAGGCCAATGGATATTACTTCATAAGCAATTGGTTTTAAATGGATACATTTTGCCTATGTATAATTCATGCCATGTAGTTCTAAAATATGCCATACAACTATACACCAAATACACATAAATACTCCAAACTTCCCTTTGCAAAGGATCATGGGGGCACGAAGTGTCCATCAGTTGTAGCCTTCGAAATCCTTCATTCCGAAGGGCTCTTTGAAGTGGCCAGTTTTGAGCACTTCGGTTTGGAACGACCCTTCAATATGGCGGCCATGATTGTTTTCACTCCGAAGTGCCCTTCGGAGGGCGATATATCGCGTG
>NW_015557159.1:268134-270411 GCF_001515605.1 Sinocyclocheilus anshuiensis
CCTTCATTCCGAAGGGCCCTTTGAAGTGGCCAGTTTTGAGCACTTCGGTTTGGAACGACCCTTCAATATGGCGGCTATGATTGTTTTCACTCCAAAGTGCCCTTCAGAGGGCGATATACTGTATCCCGTTTGGATCATTTTGTTGAGGTAATGACATCCTCATGTCCCAACGTGAGTAAACAAACTGCGTGACCATAGCAACCTGCGATTATCAGAGATGGATTTATTAATATTTTATTTTGAATTAAGAAATTATTATATTATTATTAGAAATTATTGCACACGTTGTAGACAGCATTCTAATGACGTTTATCATGAATAAATGTTACATAAAGTACATAAAATAAAATAGGCCTTCAAGAAAACACTTTTATCTATTCCAGTCTTGTAAGTCCATTAACAAATCATCTTTTTTCCTAATATTTGTATATTATTGTTATTATTATTATTATTATTATTATTGGTTATATTTTTATATTCGTTATGTATTTGATTTATTTCCCCTTCATTTAGATCTTTTAACGTTCTGAATAGTTTTGTAAATAATAGCCTACTGTAAATGCTTGACATGCCAGTAAAGCTTTGATTATGCTTTATGACTGGACTTTTTACTGGAAGTGCAGTTTAAAGGTTGAATTTAACATATATTTCATTTTATTTCGGCTAATTAATAGACTATAATTATAAATACTAGTGTTTCATTGAGGAATGAATCATTCGTATATCATTTGTAAATGAAAACACAACACGCTCATTCATCGTCACACACGGGAGTAAATACAATCAAAAAGTCATCACAGAGAACCTGGTCCCGAGCTACGATGTACAAAAGAAAATACACAGAAAATCTTACTCCAGTCGGAGCCAAGGTATCACGCGTACACAACTTGCCGATCTGTAGACTGTGCAAGCAACCAACTCAGGGACACAAAAAAATACAAAAAGAAGACTTTTTGTCCTGTGAAAATGATGCATACGTCCGCAGGATTGGACACAGTCGTGTACAGCAGTTACGAACATTTCACCACAGTCGTCGATGCACTCCAGTGAACTTTGTCATTTTTGTTTTAAGTTTACATTGAATATTTCTAATATCTTTCGTGTAACAGTAGAGTTTAATATCGTTTTTATTTTTATATAGGCCTACATTTACAAATGTATAATATGTACATTTTTTTGTTTAGTTCATATATTTTATTGCATACCACTAATTATACATTTCATGCACATTGTTTATATAAAAACATTACTTTGTTTATGTAACTGCAATATTACTTTTCATGTAACTGTAAATAGATTCAGAATTTATGAATAAAGCATTCTACAACAATAGTAAAATTAATTAATGTATAAGCATGATACATTTTAAAACACATAAAAAGGATTGCATCCTACATACTGTACATATGCTACACACAGGTAAAATAAACAGATGGCTCCTTTACTTCCCCCGGGTTTTCATGGACACCTGAAACCAAAACAAACACAAACACAAACAGATAGGTCAATAACTTGCCAGTGACCGTCCAATCACGTTACGGATCAATTGCACTTCCATACGGCACATCCCCTGATCAGAGAAATGACAAACAACAAGTGCTACTCTACACTGCCCAAAACTCGCGTTTGAATCATCAGTGGCAAATCCTTTAAATGAAAACGTACTTACAGTCTGTGAGTCAGAACTGCCGGCATTGTAGTCAACTCTCCCAGGATCAGTAAACAGTCCTCCATAAAATGTGCTGCACACATCTGGATATTTGGGTTGAACTGTTCTGGAACAGTGTTGTAAATACAACTTAACCACTGATTTGTAGTCGTGTCCTCTTTTGGAAGACCAAACAAAGTAGTTTCGCTTTCACAACGAAAAACACGGCGGCCTAGCATGAGCTGAGGCCGGGCTAGAGTGAGCAGAGGCGGCGGGGTCGAGAACGGCGCCCCCGGCGGATTCAACGAAGGAGCGTCGAATCGTTCGTTCTTTTGTCACGTGACGTGACAGCATTGGATAGAGAAATTAGTTAATTTACAAGCTTCCTTACAAAGGGGTGCATAGTTATTATTATTATTATTATAATTATTATTATAATTATTATTTACTCTTACCGTTACGTGATCCGTTTCTGGTCTCAAATTGTAGCTTTTTACTTCTTACAGTTTATAAATGTGTGAATTTCTGTCATGATCGTTCTTTTCCATAACACTGAATATTGTAACAAAGGTAACAAAGAGTTGGTTATTATTATTAAGTCTCTTTCCGGCTCAGACTGCATTGGTTAA
>NW_015557159.1:270633-271823 GCF_001515605.1 Sinocyclocheilus anshuiensis
TATTCTTATTAAGTCTCTTTCCGGCTCAGACTGCATAGGTTAAGCTTATGGGTCTGTCACGTGATGAACGAAAGCTTATGGGTCTGTCACGTGACGAACGAATGACTCGAAAAACCCGAAGACTCGAGAGATGAACTAATCAATTATCTTTCCGGCTCAGACTACATTGGTTAAACTTATGGGGCTGTCACGTGATGAACGAATGACTCGAAAAACCCGAAGACTCGAGAGATGAACTAATCAATTATCTTTCCGGCTCAGACTACATTGGTTAAACTTATGGGGCTGTCACATGATGAACGAATGACTAGGAAAAACCCGAAGACTCGAAACAGGTGAACTACTTGACTAATTCCAGTACAGAACCTATAGGATGTTGCGCATGTGCGACTGAACGAATCACTCCCCAAGACGACTCGTTCTTCCTGAGTCACATTAAAGATTTGTTCAAAATGAACGAATCGTTCAAGAATGACCCAACACTAATGTGTTGATTTGCTATGAGGTGGGTGACGCCAGGATCAGTGTTGTGTTTTGGGTTTTGGCAACAGCTGATCTGTGACTGGAGTGTGCATGGTAGGTAGTGATGTAGAGTCCGGAAGGGATCCGGAAATGGAGGATGAAATTTTTGGCGTGGATGAAGAAGGAGGGAACAGGAATAATGAGTGGAGTTTAGTAGAAAATCGGAAAAGAAAGAAACTCTGGAGTAATACATTTGAAACTGACAGTGAAAATGAAAATTATCCGATAAGAGGAAAGAAAGAGGAGTTCAAGGTAATGATGAAGTTTGTGGATGAGTCTTTTAAGATAATAAATCCGCTGAAGCTGTCTAAAGTAATTAAGGAAACGATAGGATCGATAGAAAGTGTCAAGAAGTTGAGCGATGGAAGACTAATCCTATATTGTAAGGATAGTAGGCAACAAAAAGTGGCATTGAAAATAAAGTCGATTTGTGCACAAAAAGTGATCTGCTCGATACCGGAAGAAAAGACATGGGTCAAAGGAGTAATAACTGGTATCCCAACTGAAGTGACAGTAGAAAAGATCAAGAAAAGTCTAACTGGGGCGGCAGTGATTGAGGTTAAAAGACTGAAATACAGCAGAAATAATGAAAAGGTTGATAGCCTTTCAGTAATGATTCACTCTGATGAGGATAAATTACCGGACAAAGTATTCTTAGGATTCATTAG
>NW_015557160.1:0-4663 GCF_001515605.1 Sinocyclocheilus anshuiensis
TATATATAAATCTGAAAAAAAACACAAAGTTCTGCTAGATCAGAAACTCAATTCATTATTGTATTAAATCAAATTCACTTGATGATTAATTTCATTTAAAGTCACAAAACATGCCCATTTTTAAACTGGTTTCCTGAACCTTTTCAAATAATTTCACCTTAAAGTCATTAAATAGATTTTGAATAACTTTTTAATCAACTGAACTCTCTATTTCCCTCTCTAGCTACCTGAATGACCTAGACAGAATATCCAGTTCTTCCTATGTCCCAACTCAGCAAGATGTCCTGAGGACCAGGGTGAAGACAACCGGTATTGTAGAGACCCACTTCACTTTCAAGGATCTTCACTTCAAGTGAGTATTGCCATTGTAACTGCACACACCGAAACGGATAAAACAAAATCCATATTTTTGAGACACGCAGAACCTGAGAGTGTGAACTGCGTTCTGACTGATGTGTGCATGATTCATGTGCCCGCTTTCAGTAGAGTTGTCTGTTTATGCCGTTTTCATCATAGTCTTTGTTGGATAAGTTTGTCTGATCAAACTCCTTTAATCATATATATTTAACCATTATTTACCACATTTTTTTAGTAAATGTCATTGTGTTTAGTGTGACTCTCCCAGAGTGTGTTTCACCACCCACATCTCCTGTACTTTCAGAATGTTTGATGTGGGCGGCCAGAGATCCGAGAGGAAGAAGTGGATCCACTGTTTTGAGGGAGTGACCGCTATCATCTTCTGCGTGTCTCTCAGTGACTATGATCTCGTCCTGGCTGAAGATGAGGAAATGGTGAGCGCTCAAACAAGATCTCTTTCAGTGTCAGCATCAGGCCTATCATGAAACAGAAACTTTGCCTTTTAAGGTTCCTCCCAAACAGTGCTTTATTTCTCCTCTTTTAGAACCGAATGCATGAGAGTATGAAGCTGTTTGACAGCATCTGCAACAACAAGTGGTTCACGGATACTTCCATCATCCTGTTTCTCAACAAAAAGGATCTGTTTGACGACAAGATAAAAAGAAGCCCGCTTACTATTTGTTTCCCTGAGTATACTGGTATGAACAGCTTAAAATTCTTGAATCAAATTTATTTTTTATTTGAAGTTCAATTTATATAGTAATATTTTATAGTATTTTACAGCTAAATACCAACATATATTTTAATTTGGTTTAACTTGATATACTAAAATAACTAAAACTGAAATAAAAATGAATGAATAACTTTATAGGCATAAAAAAACCAAATACTACTATAAATGACAAAACAACAAAATTGTTAAAACTTTAAAATTGAAATGAAAAAACAAACGGATTCAAAATATTAATAACAACATAAATATAATGATACTATAATAATGATACTAATATAACACGCCTAAAATAGTATATATTATAGATGTATATATCAGTATTTTAATATCTTTGAGATACTATTAATATTTATAATCAGTTTAATACATAAATAGTATAGAAAGTAAACTATATTATAGAAAATGTAGTAGTTTTGTATTAATATGAGACTTAATATACTTTGTCTCAAGTTTATTTTTATTTGTATTTCTCCATATTAATTATATGAAACTCTCTACAAGGTTCCAGCACGTATGAGGACGCGGCCGCTTACATTCAGTGTCAGTTTGAGGACCTGAATAAGAGGAAGGACACCAAGGAGATCTACTCCCACTTCACCTGCGCCACCGACACCAAGAACGTGCAGTTTGTCTTTGACGCAGTCACTGACGTCATCATCAAAAACAACCTTAAGGACTGTGGGCTCTTCTAAAACGAGCCATCTCACTGGTGAGCAGGAGCACAACAGCTTCATTTTTATTTAATGAATTGATATGATTTTGGTAAAACTGTTTATTTATCTATTAAATGTTCACTTTCACAGTGTGACTGCGAGTGGCCTGATGTGAAATCTTTGGGAGAACTAGAGCAGGAGGAAGGTCAACCATGAACCTAAATGTTGAATGCGTTACTTAACTTTATATTTATGTTCTCCAAAAAAATGTTTTGTTTGTTTTGTTTTTACTGCGTTTTAGGAAAAAAAAGAGCATTTTGTGTAAAATATTTGTACAACTGTAATTGTTGCTGAAGTTTTCACCATTTGTAGACGTTGATTTACAGGTCCTTTTTTAAGGGTATTTTTCATTCAAAGGGATTTTGGGAACATTATTCAGTTTCTTTCTGTCTCGAAGGTCATGTGCCTTGCAGTTAATGTTGCGGTGCTTCCCCCCCCGCCCCCCCACTTCAGCTAAGTTAATTAAGAGCAAGTTGATATTTATCTACACGCCTTTAATCTGTTCAATAGTAGTCTAGACTATGAAAGCTAGATATTTTGAAACCAAAAAAAATCCAAGCATGTCTGAACCTCCTTACAGGGTCAGAATAGTTCTGAAAAACCTTGTGCTGGTCCGAGCACAGCCATCATTACCAGCGAAGTGTGTGCGTCAGATTTGCCTGTGATTGGAATGATGAAAAAACTGGTGAGCCTGAAATTTGCTGATGAATGGGTTCCTCTACACCTGCAAATCATGAACTGTTTTAATGGGAAAACTTGGCAAAAGGTCAACATTTTGCTTTAATAGGCTTTTTTTTTTTTTTTATTGATCAAAGGGAACCATTTTTGAATCCATTAAAAGGGACCAAAGAATTTCTATAACACTTTTTGCACTAGGTCCACATACCCATGTTACATAACACATGATTTGACAACCTGTACAATGTAATGTCATATAGAAGCCCTCGGTAGTCTTTTCTGATAGTAACATGATCAATTAAACTGGTTTTAAATTTCGCATCCCTTAAATGTAGGTTTTCATTGGATGGGGACAGATGTTGACTAATATTCGCTATTTTGCTAATAAAAATGCTGTTGAAATAACAGCATCCTGAAATAAAATAAGATTTTCAAGAGTTTTTCTTTTCACTTTTTGACCAAATAGTCCATTCCATAACATGTTCTTTAAATAGCAACCTTCACCCTCATAGGCACCAAAAGCACATTTGAAAGTATTTTTGCTTTAAATAGAGGTTTTTGAATTGTATGTGTTGTCCATAAATCAGTATTTCCCCCACAGGAATAGCTATAAGAGCTTTTGCTTCACACAGAGTTGTTGAAAGCATGGATGCTCACTGCACTCTTGTGGCGATGACAGGACAAGGCAGAAATGTTTCCCATTGGCAGCGTGTCATGTAAAACAGGCAGGCAAATTATTTGGGTGACTTTAAGTTACACTTTAGGACTGATGGGATTTGGTGCAAAGATTGATTGATTGATTTTTGTACAGATTAGAACATTTATCCTCTGTCCCTCAAAGCTTCCCCTCCCCCCAACCCCGCTGGAGAATCTGTAGAAAGCAGGGTTATTTTAGTTAAATCAAAACTGAAACCATAAAAAGTAAATTACTTGAGAATAATGTAAAAAAAACAAAACAAAAACATTTAATTGAACTGCAGAAGCAACATTAGTAACACAACTAAACCTGAAGTAAAAATTAATTAAAAACTATAGGAAAAATGACAAAATTACTAATTTTTTGAAATTAAGATGTATACATCATCTGAAAGCTGAATAAATAAGCTTTCCATTGACGTATGGTTTGTTAGGATAGGACAATAATTCTTTGCGCTACATGTGGATTCACATTTTGAGACACATCCTCCAATAAAGTGTAAAACCACACAGTACCAATCTCCATCCTAAACCACAACTGACACAATTAGATCATACATGTGGCCTTTTTAGGGTAAGATTTGGATTTAAATGTAAGTGATTTGACTAATCTCTCAGGATCCGGGGGAGATCAAACTGACGGCTAATAAAGTGGAAGGTAAGAGGAAAGAGATAGAGAACCTGATCAAAAGAATCCATACTTTACTACACCGGACCTCCAATATCCTGATCAGACAGCATCAGGGCTTTGGAACAGCTCTGTCTATTCCAAGCCTTTCAATGGGGGTAAGAGGGTGTTTGTTGTCAACAGTTCAGAAGACGTGAAATAAAGTGCGTGCATCCGTAATAACAGACAGCATCAGGGCTTTGGAACAGCTCTGTGTTTGATCAACCACATAACAGATGACGCCTCTTCTCTTGGCAGTAGTGCTGCAAATGACTGATCGTTTAAAAGGCCTGTGAGACACTACAGATGAGCCTGACTATTTTAGCAACTTCAATCCACTCTTGTGTTCTTTGTAGATGGGTGTAATTATTTTCTGCATACTGCATATGCCATGACACAATAGCTTTTAGGATCGATTTATGAGCATTTATATATTGCTGAATAAGTTGTCTTGTGTGGTATATTATTTAATGGATTTGAACTAATGATGTAAATTGAAAATATACATTTTTATTATAGCTCTTATATCCTGGCTGTAAAATATGTGTCCATAAATCTGCTATAAATAAGTCTAGCAATAAATATAGACCTTTTTATGGTTGGAAATAGAAAAGCTGTGTGATCCTAAAACAATATTGAACTGCTAACATTGTCCACTTTAATCTGCATGATCTAATTATGATAAATGGTCCTACATCTCATCTGTTTTTTGTTTTTTTTACTGATTGCTTGATTTTTAAATAGCCATGATTGATTATACTAACATAAATTATGTTGAATTTGGGAGCTGAATATATTGAATATACATTAATATATATA
>NW_015557160.1:4886-8590 GCF_001515605.1 Sinocyclocheilus anshuiensis
AATACATAATATATATATATATTACAATACATAATATATATATATATAATGAAATTGAATATATGGGATCGTCGGTTTAAAATAATTTCTCTTTATTACATAACCTTACATTAAATTTCCTCAGTCCCCTTAATATTGAATCAAACGTCCTTGCAATTTCTTCGAAAAGCTGTACATGTATTAAAAAATAATGGCAACAAAAGGTTTTCGTTGTCGTTTTTTATTTTAGAAGATGTAATTATGAAATAGTGGACGTTTGTATCAGCGGCTGTATAGCGAGCTTCCTACCTAGAAAGCATTTTGGACAAAACTGCTGCCTAGGTAGAAATCTCACTAGGTTTTGAGACTCTCACGTATTCTCTATACGTTTTAAAGGGGAGATAACACACACAGTTTCACCCAATCTCATGTTAATCTTGAGTACCTATAGAGTAGTACTGCATCCTTTACATCTCCATAAAGTCTTTAGTTTTATCATATTTATAAAAGAAAGATACAGCTTTACGATTCTCTCCGGAAAAAGCCGAGCTCCTGCAGGCGCGCCGTGGGCGGAGCTAAAGATTGACGAGCACTTGAGCTCCGACTGCCAACAAAATACAGACATTTGATGCAGTTTCACTTACCGTCTGCAGTTCTGAATCATGACCGGGATCTTTTTGTAGCTCGACCGCTCCATCCTTCAGTATCAAACGATGAGCAAATCCAGCATCGAACTGTGCCTTGCTTATAAAACATTCGTCAACAAACACACTTGTGAAACTCCGTTGCTGCTCCGGAAAAACAAACTGGATCCACTGGTTCTTTAGGAAGCTGAACAAAGTTATCTTTCCCTTACAACCAAAAACACACTTCTTTGGAGACATTCTTCCCAAGCGAGTCCCGTCCGACTCTTTAACAGTGTAAACAACTCTGAAAGTGACGTGACATGTGGCCAAGTATGGTGACCCATACTTGGTCTAACCATTAGGCCACGACTTCCCCAATGCATTGTTGCCTGAATGCATGAAACAGCATTGTACCCCCCTTTAAATAAGTCTGAACTTCACTAAACTGTTCTAAAGGAGCTTTAGACAGTACTATGGTTATGAGTCGATCCCTCAAAGAACCGATTCTTTAATTCCCAGTCGTTGGGATGGGAATTGAGAGTCGATTCCTCAAATCTGACATGTCCGGGCGTGACATAAATAGGACTGTGTTCATTACCTTTATTACACATCATATATGAGTACTCCATACTTAATTCATTCAAATAACTCGAATCTTTTTAATCCATTTACTTAAAAAATTCATTCACTGATTCATTCGGTGACTCTTTCTGTCAGTACACCAGTAAGTGGCGACCAGTTTAGGAGCATTACATGCGAGTAAGTCACTCAACTGATTTAGTTAAAAATACTTATTTTATTTTTTAAATGATTTATACTTAATTTATACAGATTTCGGTAAAACAGCAGTTCTTGCCAGTCATACTACCAACAATAATTAATTTATAACTTATAAAAACACATAAAGGATATAATTTATGCTATATTTTTCTTATGAATCAAGATATCTGGCTTAATTCAAATCTTGGATTCGACTCGATTGATTCCATAAACTTGGGAATCAAAAACACCATAAACATTCAGTTTGAGCCAGCTTTCTTTGCGCACCTTCCTTCCCTTTTCGTCCAAGGCTCACTTTTACTTGAAGCCCGTTTTGAGGAATGCACGCTCGTCTTGCACTAGCATTCCTGCCTCCTCTAGACATCACATCCGGGTCACTCGGCAGTCAGCGTGTAAACGAGTGTGCTCCTCCATACAGTTGCGTACTGCTGCTGCAGCTCTCAGCGCAACTCCACTGCATGCAACATGGACACTACGAGCAGCGGCCAGCCGCGGAGGATCTGAGCGCGCCTCGGGACCGCTGCTGACACGCGATACGCCACACTGGGGCAAGGATGAGGTGCCATCCAGCAGCCGCACACTGGTAGGCGAGTCGTCAGTTGCCAGCGATGTCAAAGACTCTGAAAAAGAAGAACCACTGGACGAACAAAGTCCACGAAGCGGTGCTCACCAGGAATAAGGAGGGTGAGCTGGGGTTCGACTTGAAAGGGGGCGCCGAGAACGGCAATTTCCCTTATTTTGGGGAGGTGAAGCAGGGTGAGGTGGCCATCCAGAGCGGCAAGCTGTCCCAGGACGAGCTGCTCTTGGAGGTCAACGATACACCGGTGGCGGGGCTCACCATCAGGGATGTGCTGGCCGTGATCAAGCACTGCAAAGACCCGTTCCGGCTGAAGTGCGTGAAGCAAGGTGAGGATAAACATCAGCGCACCGCCGTCTCTACGTGTGAACGAGCGTGCGAGCGACCCCTCCGCTGTCTGGGGCTGCTGTCTGCACATTATTCCCGCAGAAATCCTGTTTACACACAAATAGGTGCATTTCAGATCCGGCGCCTGATTGGTGTGGTTATCGATTGAAGCCGCGAACGTTCCGTCGTCGCTCGTGGCAACAGAAGTTACAATGTGGCGGATTGTCACATAAACATGTCAATGAAATTTAAGCTCTGTTTGGATTCTAAGGACTGTGGTATCATGCGTGAGGGAGCGGGGGGTGTTCCGCCCCGTGTCGGAGATATTTTGCCCCGCGGGTCCGCCATGGGCGAACTGGACGAATATTTGCAGGCAATTTCATTGATCTCCTAATTTGCACGGTGGCTGTGGCAAGCCGCTTTATCATTTATTCCTTTGCACTAGTAACTAGTAGCTCTTAGCCCCTTTCACACATACAGTTTTACTGGTAAATTACCATTAAGAGGTAATGTGTGAACAAGACCTTTTAAAAAATACCGGTAAATTCGTTCCTGCAATTTACCGGTATGAGAAGTTGTAACATTACCAGTAAATTACCCGTAATGTGCTCTGTGTGAACACAGAACAAGATTACCGGTATGAGCACATAGGGCCAATCATAACATTATGACGCAGATGACGCATTTACTCCGCGCTGTTTGTTGAAGTCAAAGAAATATCTAAAGTCTCTAATAAGATGTCTTTGGGCCAAAAGCGCTGCATGAAAGTGAAGGTTTGACACAAAAATGTAAAAATAATTTACGGTATTTTGAAATTGATGTGTGAATGGTTCTTTACCGGAAAAAAGACAGAATGTCATTGCCTGTGTGAATAGCACATTTTTGTATTTACCGGTAATATTACGGCAATTTACTGGTATTACTGTGTGAAAGGGGCTATTGTTACTAGTATTTATATTAAAGGGGTCATATGATGCGATTTCAAGGTTTCCTTTCTCTTTGGAGTGTTACAAGCTCTTGGTGCATAAAGAAGATCTGTAAAGTTGCAAAGACTAAAGTCTCAAATCCAAAGAGATATTCTTTATAAAAGTTAAGAGTCAGCCATGCCTACCTAAAACGGCTCGTTCTAACACGCCCCCACATATCTACATCACTATGTGGAAATATTAGCATAATGCCGCCCAAATGTGCACGCAAAGAAAGAAGGCGTGGTTTCAGGAACAGCAGTGTTGATGCAGCCATGTCAGGGAGATGCTGTGTGATTCAGTGCTAAAGCAAAAGCACTTTATTTGGCCTTCCGGAAGTAGATGCAATTAGGAATCATTGGTTAAGATTTATTTACAACAGAACAGCACAACCCAGATGTTCGAATTTGTGCAAAGCATTTTATGGACGACAGTTTTTTGAACCTAGAA
>NW_015557160.1:8785-11148 GCF_001515605.1 Sinocyclocheilus anshuiensis
GTCAATACCTACTTTGCTATGACAATCTGGTACTTCTGAATCAGCGACTGTAAGTATGTTTTGTTATTAGTTTAAGTAGAAGAGTGAACTGCCTGTCAGAAATCATAGCTGTCTTAACTGCGGCTTGTGTACTGCATCATCACTGTGTCTGTGTAGTAAATCTCCAGCTCGTTCGTTCAGATGGAGCGGCATTTACTACACGGAGACGTAGATCACTGACAAGCTACGCAATATCGCGTTCAAAATCAGCAATGAATCTCCTGCGATTTTGTCTGCAATTGTCACTGGTAACACCTTTCACATTTTTGCCATTGAATTCTTTGCTGAGCTGTGGTTCAGATATCAAATATTCACTTCTAACAAATATGCACTCTATTTGTTGCTGAAGCCTATTCTAGCTTTACTAGTAACCAGGGGTGCCGCTAAGGGGGGGAAAGTTAGGACGATTCTAAGGGCCCACGCACTTTTGGGGCCCCCAGAGATCTGTTTTATAAAATGTTTATTTTATTATTGTAACAGTAGTAGTAGTAGTAATGTAATAGAAATGATAAATGTATCTACCAAAGAGTTACAAATAAAACAAAATTATGGTTTATTTCTGCATTTCCAGCAAAATTATCTCCCCCCATTCACTGCATGGTTTCGTCCCATCCTACGTAGCCTAGAGTCACTGAGTGAGATCAGATGGTAAACTGTCAAATTAGAGATGTCTTCGACTTCTAGGGGGGCAAACCGAGCTGGACGATTTGGCCAGTCGCACTTTTAAACACATTTTAGTATTGCTATAGAAAATCTACAAATTCATACTCTGATTACATAGAGCAGCAGCAGGAAGCAGGTGAGGTTGTCATGGTTACCAGATACACTGCACGCGAATTATTAGTTAATTATTTTGCCACCGTTTGCCACACTAGACTTAGCAATAAACACGTTGAAAATAATACACAATAAACATGTCTGTCAAAACGATCTCAAAGGAGGCTTTTATTAAGCAAATCAAGGAGTGAATTACTCATCCACTGTTTAAAAAAAAAACTTTAGCTGGGTTTCCACAGGCAGGGTCACACTTATCTACAGTGTATGAAGCTAAAGGTTTTTGGGTTAAGGTTCATAATTTTGGTCTCGTACTGTATCGCGTACCTTGTCAGTGTTGTGCGCTTTGCTTGGCCATTTGTTGTGATAAACAGGAAAGTGTGTTCAAGCGCCAGCAAAACACAGTGTAAAGAAATACTCTTTGTGAGAAGCAGTCAATCAGCAGAAGTTATAAACAGCTTGTAAGTGTATTTATTTCTTGTCTCAGTGTTTAGCGCAGTTGTCGTTGCTAGGAAACGCTTGTTTTGTTTACTGTGTGGAGACGTGCTGAAATCGCGTTTGGTCTCGTACTGTATCGCGTACCTTGTCAGTGTCGTGCGCTTTGCTTGGCCATTTGTTGTGATAAACAGGTAAGTGTGTCCAGCTGAATTCAATTTGAGTTTTGTTAGACAAATATAAAAAGCTTAGTATATCGCGGCAGCACTCGTGTGAAGCTCTCCTCGTGTGAAGACAGAAGAGTGTAAAGACCATCGACTCTCCCGTTCGACTCCACCGAGCAGGGAAACCGGCAAGGGACATAAGTATCGCTTTTGAATCATTCTCTTTCCTGCTACTTGTTTCCCTTCTGTTTTCAGTTTTTATAACCAATTCTTACTATGTGTTTCCAGATCCCCACTATCACTACCACTCGCAAACCATGCATCACACACTGTAGGCAGCGCAATCCTAACAACCTGCGCACTTTGCCTATGTCTACTAATACACTACTTTCTTTTCCTATTGGTCTCTGGAATTGCCAGTCTACTGTAAACAAAGCAGATTTTATTACTTCTATTACAAGTCATTCAAGACTAAACCTCATGGCCCTGACAGAGACGGGGATCAAACCAGAGGACAATGCTACACTTGCAGCACTCTCCAATAATTTCTCTTTTTCCCACTCCCCCCGTCTGACTGGAAGAGGTGGAGGTAATGGTCTGCTTATCTCTAATGATTAGAAATTTAATCCTTTACCATCTCTGAGTATCAACAGCTCCTTTGAATCACATTCAGCTACTATTACCCACCCTCTTAAAATCCATTGTATAGTTGTTCATCGACCCCCAGGACCACTAGGTAACTTCGTGGAAGAATTAGATGTGCTGCTCTCAAACTTTCCTGAGGATGGTACTCCACTAGTTATGCTTGGAGACTTCAACATCCACCTAGATAAACCTCAGGCTGCAGACTTCCACACTCTGCTTGACTCTTTTGATCTCAAGCGAGTATTAACTACGGCTACTCACAAATCAGGCAACCAAATGGACCTTATTTACACATGACACTGCTCC
>NW_015557160.1:11315-15091 GCF_001515605.1 Sinocyclocheilus anshuiensis
ACTCACAAATCAGGCAACCAACTGGACCTTATTTACACATGAAACTGCTCCGATCATGTGCTGGTTACTCCACTGCACACCTCGGATCACTTCCTCCTCACTCTTAACCTCAACATGGTTCCTGACACAACACTTAACCCTACACATGTCACTTTTCGACGTAACCTACTCTCACTCTCACCCTCCCGGCTATCTGCTATGGTTTCATCTTTGCTTTCTTCCCCTAAACTGTTAGCATCTTTTGATGCTAACAGTGCTACTGATACTTTCTGCTCCACTCTTACATCTTGTTTAGACACTGTCTGCCCATGTTGGATACTGCTGGAAATGCTGGTGTTATGGGTATCCTATTTATTATTTTAGGATTTTTTTGTTTGCCCCAGTGAAGCATTTCTATTAATATAGCTGATTAAGTAGTCAAACTCATTCCATATCAGCAGAATAGTGTTGTACAGAAAGTCTATGTCCATAAAACAGTTTCTGAATGAATTATGTTACTGATATCTAATGGTCAAAAGCAATAGCAAAAGTAATAGGTCAATATTATTAAATTGCAGACAAAGATTTTGAATAGCTAGGCTGGCTTGTACACTATATTGCCAAAAGTATTGGGACACCCTCTTCTAATGATCAGGTTTGACTGCTTTAGTAATTTCTAATTTTAAGTAAAAAAAAAAACCATATAATGCTATTCTAGGGAATTGTGTGCTTCTAATTTTATACCAATAGTTTGAACATGACCATTTTCTATTCTAACACAACAATGCCTCTGTGTATAAGGCAAGGTAAAAAAAAAAATAAATAAAGATTGATTCAGTCAGTGTGGAAGAACTTGACATGGTCTGCAGAAAGCCAAGTCCTAATCCCAGCTGAACACCTCCGGTGTGACTTTAAATGCAGACCTTGAGCCAAAAACTCATCACCAAACACCAATGACTTGTACATACATATGGACAAATGTATTGGGACACCCCCTTCTTTAGAACAGAAAAAAGCACTTCCAAAACTGTGGCATCAAAGATGGAAACATAATTCATGTATTTAAGAATTGTATTTCCATCTTTGTTGCCACAGTTTTGGAAGTGTCTAAAATGATTGTACGCATATGTGCAAGTCATTGGTGTTTGGCGATGAGTTTTATTGAGTTTTCCCAATGCTTTGGGCAATATACTGTATGTTTGGTGCGGTAGGGGGCCCAACCTCATATTCTTTCATAGGGCCCAGAATTGCTAGCGGCGCCCCTGCTAGTAACTATTCATTTGGTACTAGAGCTTATTCTAAATCAAGTACTAGTACTTGTATAACTATATAAATAGTTACTGATGTATTCAAGTTTTTCTAGTAATATTCAGGGTTATTATTGTTAATTTAAAAAATTTAATGAAAAACATTAACTAAAAAATTAGACTGAAATAAGTTTAAACAATAAAAGATTATTAACTGGAAATTACTAAAACTGAAATAAAAATAAATTAAACCTAAATAGTAGTATTAAAAAAGGACAAAAATTATTATAAATGACCAAAGAACTTAAAATTACAAAAAAATAATCTAAAATGAAAATATAAAAATAAAATTGAATTAAAAATATAAATATAAATTAATACTACTATAACACTGGTAGCAATTGAATAGACATTAGGATGTATTCCGGTTGTTACTAGTAACATTTTACAAGCAGATATTCATTAAACTACAAAGTAGTCTTTCTGCCTGGTCATTACTAGGGATGTAACGATTTACTCAACTCAAGATTCGATTCGATTCACGATTTTGATTTCTCGATTCGATTCACGATTTTTTTTTTTTTTACAAAATGAGATTTAAGACAAATTATAAATTAAATGTGTCCTTTTATTATTGCTTGGACAAACTACTGTACGTTTCTTTGTGAAATTGAAATATAACACTATAATAATATACTAATATAGCACTTGTAAATGATTGCTCTTTTGTTGGTTTTGATTGCTTCTATTGTCCTCATTTGTTAGTCGCCTTGGATAAAAGCATTTGCTAAATAATAACATTTAAATATAATGTAAATGTAAATAACAAACTAAATTAAAATTTGAAAACAAGCCCCAAATAAAATAAATAAGTAACACAAATAAAATAAATCTCTTTATATAAACATACTAAGGCTTTGTCTGTGCTCTTTCCACTTAAAATTAGAGGCAACCACTGCATTTTAATCACAATCCAAACAAAGATGCTGCATACATGCAACACGAGCAGTTTTTAATCTAAATTAGCCGCGTTGGTCAACTCATAAGCCCTGCAATTTCTGTTGCATATGAGAAACATCAAAGGGCAAACTGAAAGCATAACGAAACAGCGCTTAGTATACTCGCCGCGTCAGCACGAGCGCAAAGCTGCGCGCGGCAAAAATGACACGCATATTGAGGAAACGATGGATGGTTTTCAAGCGAAAGTCAAGTAAAAGACCAAAGACAGTAAGTTCCCCTCAGACATACATTCATATAAACTCCTACCCCTAATTGAATCGCGATTTGTTTAGCATCTCAACTGATTTGAATCGTCACATATTTAAATCGATTTTCAACTGGCTTGCGGTTAATCGTTACATCCCTAGTCATTACATATGACAAGCAAAAAGCAACTGTAATTTTAAGATTAGAAATGTTACTAATAACAATGGAGATAAACAATAATGTCTCATAAATATGTACTAGTAAAGCTATATATACTAAGTAACAACTAGGATATTGGAAAATATGCTAGTGTCTATTGGAATACGTACTAGTGTTCAGGAATGAATGTTAAAATGGCTTGCCATAAGGTGGCAGCTCTTAAAAACAATGGATTTCAGTGGTGAAGAGGAGATGGGAAGTGCCCATGTAAATGGGAGGAGTGATGTTATCTCTCACTCAGATGTTGACTTACAGTGATGGGATTTGAGGACGTGCAGCTGTCTTCAGGTCTACAGTGCTGAGATTTCAACAATGCGTATAGTACGTTTGCAGTGTTTTTCATCCCTGTGTGAAGCAAACTTCAGCCCCCGAGCCAGCGCTTTGGAAAACATCCCCAACTCCCAAGTGAAAGCAGAAAATATCTTGATGCAAGCAAAGGTTGTGTCAAGGGAGATCCAGATCAGTGGACTGACTGAGTAAATATTGACTGGCTGCTGAAGATCAGGGTTTGGGGAACTTGTTCGACAGGCTTTATAGTGTACTTGTAGTGTGAAACAGTGTAGGAACACAGAGGCTAATAAATTCATTTTAATGATTTAAAACAATGAACCTCACTGACTTTCATTTAAACTAAATAAATAAATAAATAATAAAACACACACACACATATATAATAATAATAAATATATATTTTTCAAAATATCTTCATATCTTATTTTGTGTTCCACAAAAGAAAGAAATTTGAAATGGTGAATAAATTATGTTGTTCCAAATCTGGAACAGAAAAGAAGATATTTTGCAGAAATGAACAGTTTTTGTCCATACAATGAAAGCCATTGTGGTCCAAAACAACACAGAATCTCACTGACTTTCATTGTATAGACAAAAGATGATACATTTTTCAAAATGTGTTCTTTTGTGTTCCACAAAAGAAATAAACAAACTCATACAGGGTTGTAATTGTAACAACATTGTACAGGTTTTGGATTGGTGAGTAAATGATGACATTCCAAACTTGGAACACAAAAGGAGATATTTTAAAGAAATATTTAACACTTTTTGCCCATACAATAAAAGGCAATGGGATCCAAAACAACACCGAAGCTCATTGACGTTTGTTGTATA